>NC_085046.1:94801993-95101993 GCF_963662255.1 Cinclus cinclus | reverse complement strand
TATTACTTGCTCTTGTTTCTTGATCAGATATTGTTAGCAATGCTATAGCTTCCAATTTTTTAAGCCATGAGAACATATTCTGGTCTTTGGTAAGGATTAGACAGGGCAGGTGTATATTTGACACCAAAAATGTTGAGATAAATAGTGTCTAATGTAGTAAGTGGATGGTCTTGAAGAGTGTGCAGTTTGAAGTGGCTGTTGGGAGTGCGACAACAAAAAAAAACACCAAAGGAAACAAAACCAAAACAAACAAAACAAACAAACAAAACAAACAAACAAACAAAAACAAAACAAACAAAAATACCAAAAACAAAACAAACAAACAAAAAGGAAGGAAAAAAAAAGCAAAATTTGCCAGAGAGAAGGAATAATAGTTAATGAAAAAACTTCATTAAACTGTCTGGGACAATGAACAGTCTCGATAAGAAATCTTTTTTTCAGCCTAGCAACTCACCTCTGCCTTTGTGTGACACTGAACCAGATGTAGGAACTGATCTGGCTTTATTTTTAAAATTTTTCTTCTTGATTCATCCCACCAGTTAACTACCAACTCATGGTGAAAGTTGGTTTCATTTACAGACGGACAGCCAAGGTCTAAGTGAAACTCCGAACTGAAAAAGATCAAGTTGATTTAAAATCGATTTGACTGAAAATTGAATTGATTTCTGAATTGAAATGAATGAATATCTCACTCTTAATAGGTCAGATTTTACCAGCAGTTACTGCTTTTTCAAGTAAATATCTCAGACATGGTGAGGCCTTTGTTTCTTGTTACTGAGACATTTCTGTGTCGCTTTGGAAACATGTTAGCATTCTGGCAGCCAGAGAAGTTTTTTCTGGATGAAGGCTGTAATAAAATGGTCAATGGCTTATTAAATTGGTTGATGAGAGAAGTAGAATAGCTTCGGGCTTACAAGGGTTCAGAAGAGTAACTGGAATCTCTTATTTACAGACTACACATTTTGGCTCTCTAAAGACCTTAAAGAGGAAAACTCTTGGTAAGTATGTTGTCTGAATCTACCGAAAAATAATTTTAGGAGCCCATTACTCTATTAAACACACCCATCAGGATTTTTTAAAGGACATTTTAAAATAATAAACAAATTTAATTGTGAGGTTTTTTTCCTCCCTAAAATTTCTGACAAAACCATTTCCATTTGAGCCATCCCTGTGAGTGTATCTGTATGTCTGATGTAACTGATGAGATTTCTTTCTTCACTGTATATGATCAAATCCCTTGAAAACCACTGGCTTGAACAATTTGACAAGTAGCTAAGCCACCCTCTTGTGTATGTGCATAGATGTGTTGCAGTTCCAGAAATCTTACTGAATCAGTGGAAATGATACAGGGGTGGTGGTTATTTAGATCAATCATTATAACTTGACAGAGAGCACTGATCCACACTTCTTTCTTTGTTCTCCTCTAATTGCAGATTAATTTGCTCAAAAGCTCTTGAGTTGAACTGTGGAGATCAAGGTCATGCATCTGCAGTTATATTTGTCATACAGAACAAAATTGTCAGTACTGAGTTTCCTGAATCAACAAACATCAACTGACTAATTTCTGCTTGTGTTCAAAGCACATGTTAAATACTTTGTAATTCTCTGATCTTATCTCAGAGATAATTTCTCTTAATGATCAAACGAAATCCTTTACGAAGATTTCAGCTGTGACAATACAGCATGACACATTAGCTTTTTTTTCCTCTTGCTTCCTTAGCAACAAGCACTGTGTATTGCTCCTTTATTAAGGTATAGCTTTGTTAATCCTGAATCTTGTGAGAAGTAGGACACCTTTAATCTTAAGGAACTCACTGGAGATTGGTAATGAGTATCACACCACAAAGCAGATTACATGCTCGTAACATTATAAATAATTTTGCCATATTTCTTACTGTTTGTAATGTAATATTTCATTATACATTATGTTACATTTCACAATATTCCCATTTGATGTAGATTTCTGGGCTGGGTTAGGATTATTCCTTATCTAAAAGTTTAAATTGTGCAAAACTCTATCAAATTAGGCACAAGATTTTACTTTTCTACACTTTATTCTTTCTATTTCCCCTGTGAAAGATGGAGGGAAAAGAGAGGAAATGGGAAGAAAATTCAAATGAGAAATAAGTTAAATGTTTCTACTAGTTCAAAAATTTCACTACCATAGAAATCAGCACAAGTAGTTACATCCACACCTAGAGCTGAAAGGGTGCAAAAGACTGAAATTCAGAAAGATCTGATTATAGACTTCAACTTTGGATCATTGTAAATACAAAGATGCTTCATCTGTGTTCAGATAGATTTTAGGCATTAAAAAAAAAAAAACCACACCAAAAAAACCAACAAAATAAACCCCAAAAAACTATCCCAAACCCACAACCCAACACAACCCCAAACCCACAAAAAACCCACCAAAAGCCAAAACCAGTGCTTCTCCAAAATCCCAATTACTGTACAATATAGACAGGATGTTGTAATGAATGTTTAGTTCTAAAATTTAATACAAATAATCAGAGAACACACAGACAGCATTTACCCCGAGCTGTCAGCGAGCATGAATCACTGATTTAACTTTTAAATATTCAAAAACCAGAATACTCTTTAAAATCTGCATTAACATAGGTTTTCATTTTCAGCTCTGTACAGCTTTTTCATCCTAAACCTGGAGGCACATGTGTGGTTTCAATAGTTAGCAGTGTGCACCCTATGGATTTATGAAAACATAAAAGTTTTCAATAAATTAGTTTATTGTATCAATAACAACAGGTGCAAGGTGCTACTAGACTAATATTTTGGAATGTTAGCATTCAGAGGATATAAAGGAAAATGACAAGAATGAGAGTTTATTCCTTGGGACTGGAAGAGAAAATTAGTCTACTGACAGTTTAATGAACCTGTGAATGAATTAGGAATTTGGAGTAAAAGGACATTGGAATTCTTGAAAAATCTAAAATAATTATTTTTTCCTGTTCACTTTGTTCAGGTTTTCTTGAAATTATCAGACCTCAAGAAAAATTAGGATGACATTTTAAACAAAAATTTCACACATAATAGGAGTGCAAGAAAGCACTTGATACATGGCATTAAATTAAAAGAACACTCACTCTGATTCTATAACACTTTTTATTCACTATTAGGAATACCTTTATTTTTTGGTGAGCTGTATCTGCTCACCTTATTGTCTCCAGCAGTCTTTCTAGAACTGGAAGTTACTTTTATGTTTACAAACACTTTGAGGATTTTATCTTTGTCCAGTAGTATGAACAGGTGGAAAGAATAAGGCATATAAAGTTAAGCCCAACAGGTCCTTCAGGAAAACCAGTAAGGAAACTGCTTTGTAAAACCTCTCCAAATAAAACAGCACATCACTATATCTAGGAACAGAGGATTTCCTTTCAGCACTCCCTTTAAAGCCTTTATAAAAATTCAGAAACATTGATCTACAGTTAAGGACTCTACAGAGACCATTTGAGAGAAAGAGCATCCTGGGTACCTGCTCAGGCACAAAGTGATTCCAATTTTAGCAGCAAATGAATCTCATGACAGAACACCGTGTTTAAAAGACTTAAGGAGGGACATCTTTCTTTTTTGCGGTTTTTCTTTTGTTTTGTTTTGTTGTTGTTGGGTTTTTTTCCTGATTTTTTTTTTTACTTTGCTATTTTTAAAATATTTATTTATTTATTTATTTATTTATTTATTTAATGTTAAATAAAGGAATTTGGACTTCATACCAAACAAAATTTTCAGAGAAAAGTCTTGGCACATTTTCACAATAAGACATCAAGTCTCCAATTTTTATATCCCTTTAGGGTATACTCCTTTCTAAAGGATTCACTCTGTGTTCTTACTTTGCCCTGCTAAAGGTAACAGAACGTTTTAGTAACTGAAAAATGAAAATAAAAGTTCTTAAATTTTATACCATATCGGCTAGGAAGGGGCATGAACTATTAATGCCCATAAACCTGAGTTCTAGTTGGCATTTTTAAATTAAAAGAGAAGCAAAAGTGAGAAACTTCAGTTAGTTCTACCCATCCTTTATGCACAATGCTATATATATATGTTTTGCAGTGCTTTGAACAGGATTATGTTCCTTATGAGTTGTACATGGAAGGGACTTATAGACTACACATAAATACCATAAAAGTTAATTTTTAATTTTATTTCTGACTGAGAAGATAGGAAAGTGAAGGAATCAGGAAAATATTAGGAATTCTCATGCTACAGTGAAACAAAATAATAGAATAAAATAAAATAAAATGTCATAAAATCACAAAGAATAAGAGGTTTTCTACCATCACTTATCCTGCTTTATACTTTGAAAGGACTTGGGCACATGACCAAGTTTCTCCAGGAATAACAATGTACATCAGCTGATCTTTGCTAAAATTAACATCCTCCACCCTGTCACACTCAACAAAGCTAGCAAAGCTTAAAAAACATATCTAAATGTTTTCACAATTCCTGTGATTTTGATAAAGATATTATTTGGGAAATAAACAAGTTACATGCACATATTATATAGACAAACAGACTTAGGAAGGAATACCCATTCTAATTGACAGAGGATTTTTAAATTTTATTTTATAAATGCCAGAAATGGGGGCTCTTTCCACTTTGACAGCTGCTGTCTTTTATCTTGGAAAAAACATACTTCTCCACAGAGATTATTGTAATATTTTCACAGTTATGAGTAGGAAGGCTATGAGAAGGTAAATACTAAGGAAAAAACAAATCTGAGAGACTGACAAAAGAAATTTAGTAATTCAAGAAATACAGTTGCTACTCATTGCAAATACAGAGTGATGCATTTCACACTTCTGCTCATTCCTCTGGCTCTAGCACGCACTGGTTACTCATCCCAGGTGGGAAGGAAGTCAGTCAGTTATTTGTACAACTTGTTAAAAACATGCACTCCTACAAACTTATGTCTTTGGTTTCACTGTTAAGCAGGCTAGATCAGTGCCAGCCTGTCAATAAATGGAGTTCTAACCTGGAGGTACCTCACCCTAAGGTGAAGGAAGAATATCCATGCTCTTTGCCCACTTGCAAAATGTTCCCTTTATAAGGACATTTTCAAAGGAGGGGAAAACTACTATGAGGAATCATACAGTCCAAATGTCAGCTCCCCCTTTTTTTTATCTATAGTTAACATTTGACAAGAAATGTGATAAATATAACAGAGAAAGGATTTGACTTTTAGTTTTGTCTCTGACCCAAAACCTTCCTATAGCCAAGACACTTAGCTGTGATTTAAATGTGAAAAAAAAATATCTGAGAAAATGAGAGATTCCTCACAGACTCACAAGCCCCAGTAAAAGAAATTGATGAAGTATGGTCACCCTGGCCTTGTGCTTTCAAATACTTTCCCAAGTGAGGTGGCAAGAAGAGGCTGACAAAGCACCGTTTATTGTGCCTGAAAGCAGCTGCAGTGTCTGGACTAGGAGTCTGGACTCCTAAGGTCAGTCATGGCTCAGAGCCTCAGAAAAAAAACTCCCCACTTTATTGGAAATGCACAGAGTGAAATTTTGATGAGAGAAGAGGAGATTGTTATGTCATCATTGCTACATCTTAAATATAAAAGGCATTTCATTCGCTGCTTGTAAAAATACACAAAATTGAAAGACACCTACACAATATATAGACAAGACTAATTTAACTAAAATGATGCAGATCCCCGAAATAGCTACTAGTTCAGTCCCCTTACCTTCTGCTGTGGTCTTTGTGGTGCAGTTGTGTTATTCACTCAGTAATGATTGCGATGACACATTAATTCAGCTTGTTAAAAAGACTGGAAATGGAAAATATTTAAAGAAAGCAAGACAAAAGCTAAAACTCAACAGGAGTTGGCAAGTCTGACAGGAAATTATACAGGTCCAGTTACACACTGGAAATACTCAAAGAATAAGATGCACAGGCCATTTTTCTGAAAGAACTCTTTAATTGAATATTTCTGCTGTGTTTCTCTAATGAAAGCCAGCCTGAAGGGCCCAGAAAAACAATTGCTTTTCCTATGCAGTATTAATACTCATAAGCAGCTTCTGCATCCCAGATTGCATCATATCTGTCATTACTTGAAGGTTGTGGTTTAACACTGGAACACCTGCAGCATACTAAATACATCCCAGACAGACTCCTATACAGTACAATCAAATAGTGTGTAAGTAAATTGTGTCAAATAGTTGGAATTATCTAGTCTTCTCTCTGTAGCTTGTTTTACATAACCTGCATTAGGCCTGTGAGTTTGGAAAGTCACATTGGCAGCTTGCCAATCCTCAAGAATTCATTGGGATTTTAAAGCTCCTAATGATCTTACTTGATATCACTGCCAAATATTTGTACAAGTGACTTTGGTTTGTTGCTTTTCAAATGAAAAAATAATCAGATGAGAGATTCTCCTAGGCTTTCTAGAGTGTGGTGGTTTTTTCTTTTTTTTTTTTTGAATTAACCAGTAAGTGCAACTACCATAATAATTTAAACCGTTATTTCTCAAAAACATATTCAAGTCATTAAAAAAAATTGATTATGATTCAGAATGCGTGGAAATTTAGGCAATTCCTATCCTTGTGCAACCTACGTATCCTCAGCACTACGTTGGAGAACAGTGGTTCTCCAGACATTTACATGCAGTGTTAGACACAGGTCTAAGCTACTGCTTCGTATCAGCATAAATGGCATTTCCTACTAAACAGTCTGTTCTACCTCCAGCACTACTGTGGCACGTAATGATAAAAACTCAAGTGGCAATGAAATTGCCACTCAAAAACTCAAATGAAAGACTTTAGTCTGCCATTATCTAATCTCAAGATTAGATTCCAAGATAATTACACATTTCAAACAGAAATTAGATTAAAACTAGACTGGTATTCTAATCAAGTTAGAGTTCAGTGTGGTAATTCTCACTGCAACATATTCAAAGAGTCTGGTACATGTAAAGGCAGGCTGAAATATTATAGCTGAAATAATTCAGACTCCTGCATATTTGTAGCCACTTTATTTCACTTTAAGGAGATAGATCATCCTTTAGGAGGTTAAGCTACTCAGGAAGGCTCTAAGAAATTGAAAAGATTTTTTTAAACTGGTTCATCTAGCTTTGTGTGAGGGTATTCTACATATTGAAATAGTCACATTTAAATACATCTATGCCTTTTCAACCCAGTTTGAGCAGCTACTTCTCAAATGAGATATTTAAACCTTTCTGTACTCCACTCACATAAATAATTGTTCCTCATTCGACATCCACTGCAGAGGATGGATATAAGTACAAAGAATGTTTGTCTGGGCTGGGATTGCAGCATGGGGTTCTCAAAGAAGCAGAGTGAGATGAGGGGCTAAGGAAAGTATGATCTTGTACTGTAGCAGTTAATTAGCTAATTTGGACTCTCAACAAAGCTTGGCAAACTAGCTCAACTGCAGGGTACACAGTATTCTGACAGCAACCTCACAATTTGGTATCTTAATGTTCATTAAGAAGACTTGACTTTTCCTGCTGTCATTAAAGTCAGGTTGTGATTTCCTGAAGTGAATTTGATTGAGCATTCACACCCTGGAATTATACCTCTCTTTCCAGGGTCTTTCTCACAAGTAACCTAAAGATAGTAACTTGATTCCTAAGCAGCTCTTCTCACACTCATGGTACTCAGATGTGTTTTACCAAGTGTGGGTTAAATACACACGGGCAGCAACCATGTGGAAAAGTAAAGCAGTCGCTATGCCTTCAGCAAAGCCTGGACAAAATCTAAAGATAGGCTTGTTTTAGCAAGAGGGGATCTTGGCTGGAATCTGGTGGCCTGATAAGGAAGAACAAATGCAAAAATCAAATCAGATTCTCTCAGGAAGACAGTAACCAGTATTTCTCATAGAATTTTTATTAACATTGACTTTCTAAACTTTTGCCATTTATGATATTTCAGGTACTTAGTTCACTGGAATGTTGGGGATTTTCTATCAGTACTTCAGCCTTTTCACTGATACCAGTGACTGAATTCTTATTTACAAATACAAGAAGTTTATCTACTCATTCTTTTACTTCAAAGCACAGAATCCGAATCATAGAATAACTCAAGTTGGAATGGATTTTTAAAGGTCAGTTAGTCCAGTCTTTCCTGCCATGACCAGCAACATCTTCAACTGGATCAGGCTGCCTCAGCACTGCCCCAAACCTTACCTTGAATATTTCCAGAAATGAGGCAAATAACGACTTCTGGGCAAATTGTTCCAGTGTTCCACCACCCTCATATTTCAACACCTCAGGGAGGTCTCCCTGCAGCCTTTTCTTCTCCATGCTGAACAACCTCAACTCTCTCAGCCTGT
Source organism: Cinclus cinclus (assembly GCF_963662255.1). Classification (NCBI taxonomy): domain Eukaryota; kingdom Metazoa; phylum Chordata; class Aves; order Passeriformes; family Cinclidae; genus Cinclus; species Cinclus cinclus. Next base: position 95,093,683 of record NC_085046.1, on the reverse strand, counting down.
CCTCACAGCATATGTGTTATAGTACTTTAATTATTTTTATGGCCCTTCTCTGGACTCTCCAGTGCACTGAGGGCCAGAGACATGGATGCAATACTCCAAGTGGAGCCTCACGAGAACAGAGCAGAGGGGCAGAATGACCTCCCTGATACCATACTTGTTTTCGTGCAGCCCTTCTGGGCTGTAAGTGCACATTGCCAGCTCATGTCCAGCCTCCCACCTACCAACACCCCCAAATCTTCTTCAGCAAGGTTGCCCTCAGTCCCTTCATCCTGGGTGTAGCACAGACCCAGGTGCAGCACTTGCACTTGGCTGTGTTGAACCTCGTGAGTTTCACACGGGACTATTTCTTGAACTCATCATCAGGATGGCATCAGGTGTGTCAACACCACCACTCACTTGGTGTATCAGTCAAACTTGCTGAGGGTGCACTTGATCCCTCTGTTTAGGACATTGTTGAAGACATTGAACAGTATTGGTCCCCATACAAACCCATGTGGGATATCCCTCAGCACTAATCTTCATCTGGACATTGAGATATTGACCACTCCCTCTGGATTTGACCATCCAAAAAAATTCCTCATCTACATTGTTGCTCCCTCGACAAAACATCCTTTTCATTTTCAAAATTTGTTACCTTTCACTCTGAATGGTTACTCCTTCATTTACAGCATCATATTTTCAGTTTTCTTTAACTGCTTTAAATCTTATACACTTTTCAAGGATTGTGTTAATTTGGGATAATGGGTGGTTTATGTGCTTGAGTAGAATTAGCTAAATTTGTTTAATATTCTGTATGCCTTTCCATTCATAAAAAAATTATTCCTTGTAGTTCAATAAACTAGAAAGTTATACTGAAAGACTTAAACATGTTATCATTTAGGAACAATGCTAGGATTGCAAAGAAAGATTTATTTCAAATATTAATTAGTTTTTAATTTTTAATTTTAGCTACAATATAGTTCATATTTCATTGCAGTCACTTAAATATAATAAAGTAATGTCAAACAGTACAGAATGATGCAAAAGGTTTCTGGCATGACCAAGACACACTGTGAATGCTATTGTCTATTGCAGTTTAATGGGCCTCAATTGCTGTAGCTAATATATCATATTGTGCAAAGAAAAAAAGCATAATTAAATGCTATTTCTATGTAATTACACCATCCATTATTCATTACTAAAATTAAGGCAGTTTTAAAAGCTTTCTATCACAATAAATTATTAGAGAAAAACAAAGATTGTGTGAGATGAAACCTTGTTTTAATGTTTTTATGCTTTGTTATATGTCTGTCTGCAGCCTGTGCTGAAAAAGGAACACATTAACTTCCTGAGGGAAGAAAGTCATAAGAGCACACCAAACCATCATTATCCAGCTTTACCACTTACATGTGGAAAAGGATACTACAGAGGTTACAAAAGCTCCATACGAGAAAATTATGAGATGTCATGCACACGATATTGTGCATTCAAGTAGACGTATAGGAAGAGGATTGTACATAAAGCAAGAGGTGTTGAAAGATAATTGTACACTTGATATTCTATGAGAAAAAGAGAATGAAAATCATAAGGTTTTCCAACATGAGTCTGGGAACTTGAATCATAGAAATTTAAGAAACTTCAAAATTGTTCTATCAATATATGGAACATATCATGAAGAACAAAGTTTTCTATGAAGCCGAGTATCATACAAGACCAGTCACCCCAGTGTTCTAAAATTGTTTTCAACAACAAAAAATAAAATATTTTTTAAAAAAAATTAAAATTTAAAATAAAAACGAAACAAACAAAGCCCAAAAAAATCCACTGAACTGCCTCAAAAATTTCAGACACATAATTCCAACATAGGAAAATTCTACTTGTTTGTTATAACACTGCTTAAATGCTGCAGCTTAAAATGCAGTAGTGACAGGATCCCAAAACTAAATTCTGAAGCTTATTATTACATAAGGTCAACAGTATCCACAAGACAAATAGGCTGAAAAAATCTCTCTAAGAACAAGTTTATCAGAAAATCATTTATGTTTCTAAGAAAAAACTTTATGAACACTGAGATCTAGGGAGATACATTTAAAACATGAATCATGAAAACTTTCACAGAGGTTTGGTTCCTTCTCAGCAATTAGGTATGTACATTAGGGACAAATGTAGACCAGAAAATTAGAAGTAGTGAGATCCAAGTTCCCTTCATATTTTATGTTTCTTATCAAAAGAAGTGTGGTCAGAAAAGAGAGGGAAGTGTTTCTGCCCCTCTGCTCTGCTCTAGTGATACCCCACCTGCAGTGCTGCATCCAGCTCTGGGGTACACACCACAGGGAAGACATCAGCTTCTGGTAATGAGCCCAGAGAAGGGTCACCAAGATAATTAGAGGAATGGATCACCTTTCCTAGAAAGAAAGGCTAAAATAGTTAGGATTGTTCAGCTTAGAGAAAGGAAGGCTTCAGGGTGATCTACCTGAGGGTTTCCAGTACCAGAAGGGAATAGACATGAATGATGGAGAGGGACTATTTACAAGAGCATGTAGTGACAGGACAAGGGGGAATGGCTTCAAAGAGTGAAAGAGTTAGATTAAATATTTGGAATTTTTTTTTTACTATGGAGGTGGTGAGACCCTGAAACATGTTGCTTAGAGAAGTTCTGGATGCCCCATCCCTGAAAGCATTCAACATCAGACTGGATACATCTCTAAGTAACTCAGTCTAGTGAAACGTATCTTTAATCATGGCAGGGGATTTGGAACTAGATGATTTTTAAGGTATTTTCCAATCCACACCATTCTATGATTCTATATTCACATGGTGAAGACAGGAGTAATGATTCAGACAGAATGATGTCCTCTGCAAATCTGGACACTGGCTGGCAGCAAAGGAAAAAGTGAACGAGATGTTAAAGATATTCTTGGAGGGGAAAAAAGTACTGTCCTATTCACTGATCTACTTTCAAAGTGCAGCTCTCAATGAAAATCTCAGCATTTGAAATGTTCCAGAACAGGAGCCAAGAAGAAGCTTTCAAGACAGGGCAGACAGCACACAAGCAGTAGAAAGATGGTGACACATTTTTTGCCACAGTACAATTAAGATTACATTAACTCTTAGAACAATTCTAATATAAAAGATTATAGAGTCAGTATTACAAAATATTTTTCAGCAAGTACCAGCACAGAAAATGAACCCATTTGCATGCTGATAACAGAAGAAATGGACATTTATAACAGCAAATTATATCAGACAGATAAAATTAGAGAAATATGTGAAGTCACTTATAGATGGAAAGATGGATTAAATCTAAAAAGAAATGGAATGGACTGTGGTCATAAATTGGACACCATACCATGGCATGTACAAATTCAGTGATCAGACATATTTTTCATGGTAGATATTAGATCTGGTAGAAGATAGGGAAACTCCCACCAAAAAAGCTGGACAACTACTCAATGAAAGAGGTGTTGTCCAGGCTGATGAACAAAAAAATTCCAAAACTTAAAGTGATTATAGACTAATAATTTCCACAAAGGAAAAAAAAAAGCAATAAACTATGTAAAATTTTAGAAAATATAAAAATAGGATACATTCAAAAGAAACAAGAGGCAATGAAGGGAGAAAAATATTATTTTTTTATGTCGTTCAAATGGTCTTAGATTCTGTTTTTAATATTAGTCTGAGGCTAATGACACAGAGGCTTGAATAAGACAGAAACTGGCTCACTGTAACAACACATGCAATCATAGTTTGTATCCAATGTGACGGATTCATATCAGTAGTTCAGATTTTAGTTTAAACATTTTTTAGTTTCTAGGTACGTAAGGGTATTTTGAAACCTTAGTGATATAAAAAAAAATAATTTTTTTCCAAGAAAAGATGGCAGCACCTTGCAAAACACTGTTAGCAACTGACAATTTAAATAACTGTAAAAGTACAAAACATATTTCCATCTGTTGTTGATGTATCTTCAACCATATTTTTTTATCCATCTCTTTTATTGTATACAAATTCCCAACAAATTACAATATGTAAGCTAAAAACAAAATAGGCAGTCTTGCTCTCTCAAAATATTGCATTTTACTGGCTGATATAAAGAAATGCTACCATAAGAAAAAGAAAGGCCACAGAAAGTTGCGCAGAGTGGCACTTTTGGAATGTATTGGTTTAATAAAATTTTCATTTAAAAAACCCAGAAAATTATGCAGAAAATACAGTAAAAAATAAAATGTAAACTTAAGTCAACTTCTACAGTTATAGTTCACAAGTAAAGATAAAATCAAAGCTGCAGTCAGGTGGTGCTCGGTGTTTTCTGACTGGAATCAAAACAAGGCATGGGATGTTAGAATAAGGGAAAGAGTTCTTGTCCTCTCACCTTACCTGATGTCACCTATCATTACCTAGAAACATAATAATGTCACCATCTGGCTTTCAGTGAGACTTTTACTACAAAATTAGCTTAATTGCCAGTGGAAGTCAAGACATAATATCAACCTCGTGTGGCAAATACCCTTTATGCACTGGTCAAAATGTCATCTTTTCTACCAAACACTGAGCAAGCTTTCTCACTATCTTTGTTAGAGTTCCTGCAAAATAAGCCTCTTGCTGTGCTATTTCCTAAATACTTCCAAAACATGACGCTCACAGGTGCTCTGAGTAAACCCTTGCAGATCACTTCAAGGACTGACAGAAATCAAAAAGCAGCTAAATTGTAGCTATAGAATTTTTAAAGCTCCATTGGTCTAGAAAAAGTTGCTGCTATTGCTACATGACTGCAGACCTGAAGCGATTGATAATCACAGTGATGAGTCATTCTCCTGGTAATCTCAATTAAGTGGTTTCTAGTGTTCAGCAAATTCTTTATAAATGCATTTTGCTTCACAGAAGTAGACAAACAGCAATATAACATTGTCCTAACCTTGCAGGAAAATGTCAGGCTTCATTAGTACTTTTATGAAGATTTACATCTTCAAGTAATGACACCATCTGCCTAAATACATTTTTCCCAAATCATAATTAGAAAAGCACTGGTTAAAAGGTTATATAGTTAAAGGTGGCTTAAATTATCTTCATTCAAATCAACTCATGTCAGTCTTTCATGAAGTTCCCTTTTTTGTCTGTTTTCTAGTCATGTCCATTTGACTCAAATGCCAAACTTCTAGTGGAACATTAGAAAACTTGTTAAATATATTTACAGAGAAAAAGCAAACTTCTTTCTCAATATATTTTGCTGTGTGCTAGAAATATTGCAGCTCATCTTAAAACTTCCATTTTAAAGCGATATTTTCAGGTCTCAGTTTAGGCTTGAAAATTTACCTAAACTGTATTAATTCCTTATATTATGTGAGACTGGAAATGATGTAAGTCCAAATAAAATTATCCAAGTCTGATATGAGGTGCAAGAAATCAAAAGCATTACTGAGGTCTGAAGAGTTTAAGTTTTAAAGTCTTGCTTAATTTCATGCTCCAGCTGGCTGCTTCTCAGATTTAAAATGAAAAAAAAAAAAAAAAAAAAAAAAGACTGATGAAGAGAAGTGGAAAGAAAATATTTCCCACCACTTTTTCTAGTCCAAGAGCAAAAGGGCATAAAATAAACTAGCAAGTACAAAAGAAACTAAATGTACCATGACGAGAAGACTTGTGGAATCCCTTGTCACAAAAATTTTGCAGTACTAAGGGGGTTTGACAGTTTTGCAGAAGTGGATACATGGCCTTTTATGCACACCATGAAATACCCTGCTTCTATCACCAAGGAGCTCATGGAATTCAGCTCAGTAGTTATAGTGAATTTATCTAGACAACATCACTACATACTTGCACCAATTTGTATTTTTTTTCCTGGGGTATTGACAGAGCAGATGCTTAGCTTGGGCTTTGAAAGAATCTGCAGTGTGTATCTTACATTCTTAGAATATACACACCTGTGCTTTTCCAAGTAGCAGGTAGTAGAATTATTTATATACCGAATGGCAAAGACCTGATCTAAATTCATACAAGTCACAAAGTCAAGGTCTTGAACTCGTCACCTACATGATTAGATTGTAGTTTCCTTTATGAACTAATTACTTAGAGAAAGCATTCTTGTAATAGCCAATTAAAAGCCATTACAAGTTCTAGGAAGTATTTTGTGTTTTTCCAGAAAAGTCAGAGTTTTCTGAAAAAATACCTAGGTTACATGGCCAGGGACTAAAGGATAAATTTCAGGAAGGAAATAATCTTCAACAAAATTTGCCTTTGAGTGGTCTGCCATAAACTGGTGGGTTTTGAAGGTGTTTATACCAATTGACCATTTAATGTATCACATGGCTTTTTTTATTACTGCAATTATAAACCATGGATTTAGATGTTGCTGTAATTATATATGTATTGCTATCAAATTAAAAATAAATATCAAGTTAACCTGACTTCCATTGGCTGCTGCAACACTCAGAATTTGTTTTCAGAGTTGACTTGGCAACATGGAATCTAGATAACAAGACTTCTCCTCTAAGCTGAGATGGAGTTGTGCCAGAGTCCTGTAAGCCAAAATACCAGTTCTACTCTACCATAGTTTTTTTTAATAATTGCTATGAGATCACAGACAAGTTATTTGGGGTCCCTGTGTTCCCTCTTTGCAAAGGCCTAATATTTATGGCATTTTTTGTTAAAATGTCAATTTGGCATGTTTGCTTAACCATTGAGAAGTCACAACCCCAAAATAATTTATTATCAGTAATGACTCTCTGGAGTCAGCACAGAATCATTATGTAGAGAACAGAATTTTCTGCCCATAGTCAAAAGTTCTCAGAGGGAAGATCATGTCAGAGCACATAAATAATTGCAGACTGGCATCTTTTTTTTTTCTTTTTTATTTCCTTTTTTTTTCCCCTCTTTTTCTCCATTTTTTTTCTGCCAAAAGGAATCACAGGAAAACCATAGAAGAATAAAATTAAGGAGCTGTTGAAAAGAAAACTTTGGTTTGAATATTTATTCTAGGAGAATTGTTCAAGTCTATATTAGGCAAAATCTGTCTTGCACCAGACCCCTCCAGGGAGGAGAAGGCCAGTGATGAAGTGATGAAGTGATGGCTGTGATTTTGAGACAAAGCCTAAATTAATTATTTTACTACGTCTTTCAAAATTCCTGTGACTCCTTCATACTGGTGGGTGGTGGTAAGGGCGAAGAGAGAAAGAAGCATTATATGTGCAAAAACCAGCACAGGGCTGCCTCTTTTAGCAGTGATCTAGTGAGTTTCTCTTGGTTTGGTCTGGAGCTCCAATACAGTTCTGGGAAATGAGCACAGCACACACACAGAACACTGCTGCACATAAAGAGTGAATCCAATACATCCCAAACACAGTGAATTATTTCATGACATGATACAAAGCCCATGTGTGACAGAGCTAGCATGAATGGAATTTGCTGTGCCATCTGATACGAGGGATACATTGGCAATGCTGACCAAGCTGTACAATGGAATCTACTCAAAATCAATTCTTACAGCAAATCTGTTTAGACTGAAGGCTGTACCAAAAGCACTGGAAAGTTTGGAAAGTATTTAGTTCAATGAAGTTTAACATTACAAAAGCCATGGTATGTTCAATGTTACTTAGAAACAATAGAACTAGATGAACTGAAACACTTGTTTCAGTCAATATCGACCCCGTTTTTTTAGTGTTATGAAACAGCTAGTTCACCAAAAGACAAAATTTATTCAAATAATTTATTGACAACTGGAAAGAATACTACATATAAAAAAGGAAAAGTGGCAATAGGGGCCCAAAGTAAGAGTGAGAGAAGCAAGGAAACAAACACGATGACACCAAAGGAGAAAACAACATGCAAATAATAAGAATGGAATGAAGGTTCAGAGCTAGTGCAAGTCTACACATGAAGGTTAGTCTTGAACTGAACGCATCAACAATGGATTTGCTTTATTATTGCCAGAGTTAATAATACTAAAAGTATGTTATTTATACCAATAATTATCAATCTTAATCTCATGTTCTTAAAAGAGGTAACATCTTGTCAGAAACTTGGTGTGCAAGATGAGAGTGAACATACAAACCAAGTAGCACAAGATTTTATTCACCCAAGTTCAACAAGCTACTGTGGGAGTAATTCCTTCAGACTACAAATAACTCTCTACAAATACAGTATAGGAAACTTCAGTTTCACTGGAAAAAATAAAACCAAACTTAAAAGTAAATTTATAGTATAGAGGAAAATCAGCAGCTAAATCATTAAGCTGAACACAACTTGGAATAGAATAAGGAAAGAAAAAATATAAATACCATAGAAAATATATTAAATTTCTTGTTAATTTTAAAAGTGATGCTGACTTTGCAAAAGTAGAAAATTTGTCTAAATAAATTTAATTACATATCAAAGGAATTGTAATTCATATTCTTTTCTTCTCTTCTCTTTGCATTTCTTCTCTTAAACACATGCACACTTCATTTTTTCAAAACTATTCTCAGAGTGTTCGTTTGTTCAGTGGAAGCAGAAGGAGCTAAGTTGAGCAATATTATTCTTCATTCATGACTTGTGATTCCTTTGTAAATTTCAGCCTGAATGTTATTAACAGAAACAGAAGAATTGAAAAGAGACTGAGTCACCAGTTTCTTGGGAAAAAATGTAAAACCTTGGAAGATGGCCAGAGAATAGCCAATTAAAAAAATTCTTTTGTGAAATAAAGAATTCCAATTCCAGAATTTTGATGAACAAATAATGGTCAGTTTTACTGACTACAGTGCCCCATAGCATTATATCATTATTTAGTATTATTTATAGTAGCATTTTAGTAGTATTATTTATGCTAGTATTTTAGTAGCATTATTTATTAGCATTTTAGAAATATGGAAAAATGCATCCAGAAAAAGTTGGTATGGGCACCACTAGGGTTTCCTTACCTTTAATATTTTTGCACATGCTATAGTGGGATTTGCAGTGCCGTGCAAAGCCATGCTTTACTGATAGAACCAACTCATTGAAATATAGGAAGCAGTATAAAAACATTTAAATGCAAAAAAGTTGACAGTTTATTAGCATATGGCATTATGGATACCTCTGCCCAATCCTTACTTCCCCTGCCCCATCCCCTTGCCATCTGATATTATTTTATTCCTTCCCTTTTTCTTTCCTTTTTTTAGCTTCCCCTATTTTCCTGGAGAAAGATCTGATCACATGGCAATAGCAAACCTCTGCTGTTTCTATTTTTGAAGATGCACACTTAGCAAAGAAGAACCGCAAGTTCACTGGACAAAAAAAAAATTGAGAGAAAGAAAATGACCCTGCATCACTATGTATGTTTCACTGTGTACTCATCTGAGAAGAAAGAAACCTGTTTTCCCATCCCTGCTCCAGTTGCTCAGTATTTTTATTCCATTTAAGTATCAAAGCACTTTAATGCTCATTAATTTATCTATGTCTTCCTTCTCCCTGGGAAAATAATTTGATACATTAATACTGTTTTGTCATTACTGGCGTTAGACTGAAGAAGGAAGAGTTAAGGACCTGCATTTTGGATTTGTGCTTGCAAATTCCATTTAACTGCTATACCAGACAGTGAAAGTTTTCCTATGGATTAAGGCTTTAAACTTTTATGCCTCAAGTCATAAAACAGAGATACATAACTTTCAGCGTCTCACAACATTGCTGAAAATTGCTTGAAAAAAACTTGAATGAAAGACAAAGAAGTCCAAATGTAGCTGTTGTTCCAGAGGAACTGTGGAAAGGATTTCTCTTAGGCAGGCTTGTCAAGCCTGGCCATATAATACACATTTCTTCCTAGAGATATCTGCTTAACAGCTGAATGAGAAAAGAGATCTACTTTCTCTTACATTTTTCCTCTGTTTTAATGAACAACTAGAGGAAACACTCTTTCATTTCACAAAGACAGTAGATAGCTTCTATTTTCTTTGCCAAACTGAACTACCTATAAATCACTTTTCCCCCCCTCCCCCCATCAAGAAAATAATCTTTTTTCTTTCTGGATGAAAGAATAATAAAGTTTATATTTGGGGAAAAACACTCAAATCAGAAGCTAAGTTTTGCTGAACTCTAACACCCAGGTGAAAAGGGAATAGTCCCCTATCATGATTGATAGCATATCTCATGGGTACATGGGATGAAATCTCATGCAATCCTTGTGGAAAAAAATATATTTAAATAAACAACGAATAAGCACAGTGAACTGACAAGATTTACGGTTAACTCCTTTAAATCTACATTGCAAATAAAACCACTTTTATCTTTGTCTTATGCCCCTTACAATTTGCCTTCTTTGGAGAATGATACTTTAAAATAATACAAACATTTTGAAATTCCAATCAGATACTATCTGTAATACACTGAGACATATTCAATGTAGTTGTACCTTTAACTTCCTTGATACGTGTTCTCTAGAATATATTGTTGGCTTTGAAAGAAGTAATAGCTAAAGAGGCTTTCAAGCTTTAACAGTCATAAATCTGTTCATTTACTTCTCTTACAATGTGTTAAATTTATATTTAAAAACATATTTTTACTCTATGTTGCTATGAAATATTGAGAATGCCAAAAACTCTAGATACATGGTTTATGACCAGGAATGATAAGTCTATTTTTAGATTTAAAAAAACTTCAAAAACTGTATATGTGTAGCTGTAGATACAGCTACGGTGAAGGAATGTCAGATTTCAGGGGATGATAATTATGTTGACATTAAGTGATCACAAATACTAAAACAGAAAATAGATGGATGAAAGTAGTTTCAATTATTAAATACAAAAGCAAACATTTTCTCCCCCATTTCTGACAAAAGAAAATGTTTTTTTAAGCCATCCACTTTACCTCAGAATTCTTAATAGTTGCAGATTGTGTTATAACAAAAGTAGCAGGAGTAGCTTAATCTCAAAATTCAAAACACTAAGTCTTTTTCATGACACTTCCTTAAACACCAATATTTTATTTTTAAATTGAGTTCATTGGATGAGTAACTCATGCAATGCACAGAGTAATAACAGAAAATGAAAAATTACACCTTAAGGTTTGCTTTGGGTTTGTGGAGGAGGGGTGTGATTTTCTGCAAAAGCAAATTAAAAATAAAATATAAGCTTTGGAAAGGATATTTAAAATGTCAGATTGACCTTATTTAATTAAGATATTTGTATGCTTTATAAAAATCATCCCAATCTTTCAAATACTTTTGGTATTGCCGTACAACTGCTGTCATTTTAGTTGTCTTAATGCAAGTCTTAGAGTGAGTGTAGCAGTGCAAAATAGTCTGAGCATAATTGCATATTTTTTAGGTTCCACTTTATTTTCATAACTTGCTTTGGCCTCTCAACACTTTTAATACTTTTTTTTTTGATTGCACTGTGCCTGTTTGAGGAGAAATTTGCTGTTTCCCTAGTTATGGGCAATAAGGTGGTCTCTGAGCACAATGCTTTCCAAAAGCGGACTTGTTCTGCAACTGTAGGAAGAAACAAAGTTTAGGAATGATGCAGAATCATTATCACAGGAATCTGAGAGAAGTACCAAACACATTCTTTAAAATGGCTGCTTCTCAGCTATACAGAAGCTGAAGAACGAATGATTCCAATCTTAAGGACAGGAAAGGAAGAAATTCTACTGTGAGCATTTTCGAAATGTTTTAATTAAGTGGGCTGCGTAAGAACAGACAAATATCAGAGGTATATATTTACTTTGGATTAAAGTCAGCTTTCCATGCCCTGCCCTTAAAAAGGACAGTACAAGAATAAAAGTTACAGTAAAGAATAACCTTGACCATGAGCCAAATGTGACCTGCTGATACATGCATTAAAATCAACTTCAGTTGTCCAAATACATCTAAGAGAAACTTTGTTACTAAATGTATTCAAGATGCAAATCGTCCTTTACAAGAGTTTAACAAGCTACACAAATAATCCCAAAATCATATCCCCATAAACCAAGGAAATTTTAAGATTCTCGACTATTTAAAAACAAGTCAGTTTGAAAAGATGAGCAGCTTTACTCTCTTTTGTGGAATAACCTAAAAACAATAGGTATGGAGCAAGTTCTGAAGTTGTATCAAACCCATATGGCTTGGATTCCTGAATTCAGAAAATACAATTTTCAATTGAAAGTCCATATTTAGACTCTGATCCTTTTCTGACGGTCATCTCTCAGTTGCAATGCTTCCCTGGGTTTTGCTCTCTAAAACATGTGTTTATAGCTGGAAGTTAGGGAAGAAGATGACATGAATTTACCAAAGGATTTAATTATAACCTTGAAAATTGGTCATGGTTTTGTGTTTGATATGTATGCATATATACTAAGCAACAGTCAGAAGGGGTTGACAAGCACCTGCCTACATTCTTTAATTTTGGGCTTTAGCAAAGCTTGACCCCCTAACTGCTGATACTGACCATGATTTTCAGTGAGCTATGCTGTCTACCTTCTGCCAACCAACATCATATCTTCTAACTTGTGATCTCACCAAAAGAAATAAACCAAAAAAAGATTGTTCTGTGGAACAACCTTCACCTGATGTGCAGAGCCACAGCATCCCACTCTTTCTTACATAATAATTGATCTGGAGAATGCAGCATGAAAAACACATTAGCCTCCTATATGACAATAGAATGGTGTCAGGACACTGAATTTTGTAGCAAAGAACAGCAAAACAGTTTGCTGCCACTCTGCTTCCTTTAACAGTGATGCTCATGAAATGGGTTTCAAAATTACCTTTGCACATAGTTACGTGCTTAAAAAATATCAGAACTAAAATTTGAAAAAAAAAAAAACACAAAAAACCCCCTAAAAAACTAACACCAAAAAAAAAAAAAAAAAACCAAAAAAAACCTAAGCCTCCTTCACCTCTCCCTCCTACCCAGGCTCAATTTCTCTCCTTCACTTTTATCTCCCCCTATTCTTCCTCCCTCAGTGGCACAGGGGAATAGGAAATAGAGTTGTGGCTAGTCCATAAGAGCTCCTGCACAATGCTCAATGCTTTCTCTTCCTCAGACTTTTCCATGTGGATCTTTTCCACATGCTACTGTCCTTTAGGATAACCCAGCTCCAGCATGATTTTTTTATGGGCTGCAATTTCAGGAAATATGTTCCTACTCTGACATGGGCTTCTCCATGGGCTGCAAGTGGACAACTGGCTTCACCATGGTCTTCAGAGGCTGCATGAGAATCTCTGCTCCAGAGCCTGGAGCACATCCTCTTGTTGTTTGCTCTCTGGCTTGGTGTCTGCAGAGCCCTTTGCCTCACAGTTTTTTTGTTTTTTGTTGTGGTGGCTCTGTGAGGGCATTTTGTTTCTTGTCCCCCTCCTGCCCTGTCCCCAAAATTTTCCTCATAATGTCCACAAACACTTTACAAGTTGGTTGCCCTACATAAGGAAGGACCCTTTTTTGTTGTCAGATACATCTAAGTCAATGAGTATATGATCCCGAGTAAGGCTGCACTTGCTTACACTTGCAAAACTATGGTATTCTTTATCCAGGATACTTGCTCTTACTCTTGATCTGTCTTAATATAAATTGTCAACTGAAGTTTTGAAGAACTTCCCATATTCCAAGTCTCCATTCTGTCCTTTTGCCTATGAACTCCAACACAAGTTTTTTTGTGTAAAACCTGTGCTTCATCTGTCAGAAATGCTAAATTTAGCAGTTACTTATGTTCTGTGTGGGTAACAAAAGAGGAAGTTTTTCAGAGAATTGTTACACAATATTTCAAAGTCACATTATTTATAGTAGGAGTAAGGCATTCACTGAAGAACAAGGCAGATTTTTTATTTTTTACATTGTTAACTCTATTTTAACTTTGTACTGTTTCAAGACACAGCTGGTTTTGTGAATTTTTAATCCTATGCAAGACATCCTATCTGAAATATCTTCTCTGCCCAAAATGACCATCAGCTACATTCTCTGTACAGCAGAGTGAGTGGTGATAAAGGGAGAGGAATTGAAAAAACTTTACTACTAAAATTTATTTTGCAGGAATTGCATTTTTGTTGTGGTGGAGGATGCTAAAATAGTAATGAAGATAGTTGCCACTATTAGTATTTAAATTATAAAATTCAAGAATTAGGAATGGATATTTAACACTTGTCCAAGTAATCCATAGCTAGATATTGTTCTTGTGGTGTATATTATGGATTGCTCAATAATTCTGGGTTTATAGCGATTGATCTTTCTTCATCAGATCAGATCCCTACCACAAAAGAAATAAAAAACCAAGTTCTGTTTTTGAGAAAATATCTATATTAAAAAGAAAGTTGTCAATCCTTAGTTGAATCCAAAGTAATTAACTAAGGACAAAGAATTTAATCTGTCTTTAAAAGCAGAAAACCAATACACCATAACCTTATTGTGAATTAACACATGAAACTGTTACCAGGAAGGCGTGATGCTAATACATTACACGTAATGGATTGCCTCTAAAAGATTCCAACAGAGTGGAGACAGTATGCAATAAAAAATGTGGGGGCCTACAAATTAGTGCTGCTCCACCAGCACTTTGTTTGCCAGATCCTTGGACTGGAATACAAACTTTAAAATGGCTCCTTAACTAAGGGCTTCAGAGCAGTAAGTCAAGAAACCCAATATTGAGCACCGCTTTGTGTAATATTAGACTGGAGGCTTAATTCCTAGCTCTTCCTTCACCATTTTACACAGAAAAATAAAAAAACAAAAAAACAAAAAACCCAAAACCAAACAAGAAAGCAAAAACAAAAACCTAACCAACCTAGCAACCAACTAACAAAAAACACACAAAACCAACCAAAGAAACAAAAATCCTACCAAACAAGAACAAAGCAAACAAACAAACGAACTGTTGTCATCTCATTCATTACTTAATTTTTTAAAATCAAGTAAATGCAAATGCCTGTGAGAAGGGACTTGACCATTTTGAAAGGCCGCACAATCAGTCCTGTGGCTCAGATTAGCAGTGAGAAGTGTTACTTATCCCTCCTTAGGGAATATGGAAGCTTCTTCCAAGAGATCATCAAGGTTTTTTTTTGGTTTACAGTTTCAGAGCTGGGTGCACCTTCTCTTCCCTCTGTTTTCTTCATCTCATTCTTTGGAACCAATGCCACAATTTCAGGGTCATAACTCCATAATATTCTTCCCCATGTCTCCAGATCTGCCAAGGGTGACCTCCCACCGAGGTACTGCAAGACGACTGAGCCCTGTGGACTTCTGTGCCAGGCAGTCTCCATGGGACAATGTTACAGAAACACCAGGGCAGAGAATTCATCAGATATTTACCAACTCAGCTGCAAACAGTGTTCAGTTACTTCAAGTTTTCCATGAACTTGCAAGGAGATCAATCAGAAGGGAAGGTGTGCTGTAGATCAGCCAAGTAAGAAGCATTTTATCTCAGGAAATTTTGGAAAAAATTGTAGCTTGCCAAATGGCCTTTAGCAAACATTATGCACTTTACTTGCATCATTTGGGGACAAATGATGACAGCTAGCTCTCAATACACCTGTGCCAGTACTTTTTGGTGAGACTTTTCATACTTGGAGACCAAAGAATATATCTTAACACATTGTCTGAAAACAATCGTCACTGAATATTATCCCAGTTCTGAAAGATATGTTGGCCTTTATTCTGGGCTTTTCTTATGTCCAGAATTTTAAATTGGCTGGCTGTGCTTAACATAATGAATGCACTGAGAAAAGGAATCACAAGTGTATCCACGCACATATATTGAAGAATTTTCCTGAAAATTTAAGTATCAAGTCCTTCTACATATTAAAAACTTAACTGGGATTAAGCAGTAAATGCAGTCAATAACTGAAAAAGTGCAACTGTCTTCATTATATGAGAAGGAAAGACAGACATTAAGTCAGTTCTACTACTTTGAAAAGTATGAGCTTTTGTTGCTAATTGCATTGTTGAGGTGATATGAGACACACAGGAGTCAATATCAAGTGCTCCTATTTCCCGGTAATTCATCTGTGTGATTACAATTTACAATTTCTTATTAATTTGCTTTCTTTCAGATACTAAGAATAATTTTTCAATGCATGTATTATATCTTCTAACTTTAGCAATATGCATGTTATGATTAATCGTCCTTTTTAATAACTTGGCATTCAGAAGCAGATTTTCTTTCTGGTTTATGAATAATTATTTTGTCTCAATGCTATATATCATTGAGCTCACCACTAATGTCTTTCTGGTCTGGGGTAGTAGAATTTACTATCTACTGAATGGGTGTGCTGAGAGTTCCTTTGTCAATATCTAAAACTGCAAAGATGTTCAAAATAAACAAATCCTATTCCATGACCCTTTAATACAAAGAGAATTCTTTTCTCCCAATTATTTTTCACTGAGTGATTCTCAGAATGCAGAGATACTGATTTTTTTTAAAAAATGAGTAATTTCAAATTCTTGTTTTGTGTTTCAACTCGTGTTTTTAAAGTTTTGGGATATTAACAAAACAATTTGACTAAAATGTTGCGACAAATAAGTCAGTGCATCAAAGAGGTAAAATAGTAATAAAATATTCTAAGAGCTACAGAAGCAAGGAAGTATATCCTGGAGGGGCTCTGAGCTACATTTGTCATTAATTTATTGGCACTACTTTGTGAATATTCCATTACAGAGACAACTTAACCAGCTATCTGTGAAATCCTATATGTTTGCCAATTGGTGATTTTCTTTTGGAGCTGTCAGCACTTTTCACTGTATGTAAGGCAACTTAGGATGAAGGAAAAAACCAAAATCAATAGCAATTTTTTATTTTTAATTTTGAAATGCAGGTGTAGAAAATAATCTATTGAAAAGGAGCATAAGTTAATTGAATCATATAAAAACACTGTCATATATTGCTCTGGAAACAGTACAGTATAATACTATTTATATCTAAAGCAATAGTCACGTAACCCTTATGCATTCCCTGTTGTTGTTCATGGAAAAAGTCAAATTACTGACATAGCCCAAGAACAAGTCAATAAAATCCCATTTAACATTTTTGTTCATCGTGAACCTGTACTGCAGATCTTTCCTTAGGTACTTTTATGATTTTTTTATAGTATGTAACATTCATGAACATAACCAGAAGATGTGGAACAGTTTGACTTTCTGATATCAAGTCCCTCTCTACCCTGCCTCCTCTAGTGATTGATTTCCAGACCTAGATTTTACCTCCACTGTTTAAACCAGTAGTGTTGTCTTTGATTATTATTGAACAAAATATATTATAAAATAATAATTATATTAAAAAAAAAAATTCATAACATGACAAGAAGGAATTAGTTTAATGTATTGAAGCCCAGGTCTTCAATTGAAGTCATTTCCATCCCTCAGTTTTCCAGCCAGCATCCCATAACTTTGATCTTTTGTTTAAAAATAATAGCAATATGGTCATTTCAGACTTGGCTTTTATCATTCTTTGCCCACTTGTGACTGTCTTCTTTGGCATACAGGATGATAAATGGATGGTTGAGGAAGGAAAGTGGAATGAGCAGCAGAGCAATGATATCTAGAAGTTGTTTCCTACACCATGTGAAGACAAAACCATTGCATTAGACTGTAGTATGATTATCATTATTTTTGCATTTACTATCTCACATGACTTGAATTTACTTATTCTTTCTCCAGAACAAAACAGTAACTTTGGCTTTCCCCAGTCCTTTATTTTATCATGGATATTTAAAAAAAATGTTTTTAAACATTTTATACAAAAAATTATTTATAAAAAAGTGGATGCAGTTCTGTGAGATGTCTGAGTTGTCATCTTTATCCATCATGAGCACTATTCACAGACCTTACAATGATTGAATCAGATTTTAGATGTACATATCATACATATATGAGGCTATATTTATATATGCAAATAAGTATAGCAAAAAATACATATTTCATACACAAAGCTATAAAATTCTTACATTTCTCTCTGAAAAGACTATTTGAGCAATATTATTTTAATTTTCAGTTTTCAGCAACACAATGGCCATCTGAATCTATTACTCCCTTGAGTTACAAACTGAATAAGCTCTGGCTCTATATATCTAGTTTTCAAATATTTTTTTTTCTTTCTCGCATCTCGTACTGATCCTATATCATATTCTATCTTTTCCTTTGCTTCTTTTTTCCATCATATTTACATTTATGAAGTGTTTTGTTTCTTTTTTTTTAAATATATATAATGTACATGAACACAGTCAGAGCACATGATTCTTCCTTGCAAATCAAAATTCTCCAGTAAGGCATACAGAAACTTTTTCAACTAAGCAGGTGTCAATTATAAAAGCAGCTTTTTCTAAACCAAGACATGCTAAAAGAAACATGTTGTTAGAATCAGCAACAAATAGTCAACAGCGGAAGTAAAATGTGTTGTTTTTTTTTTTTTCTTCTTGAAGCATTTATTTTACTTTAATAACCAAAAATGCTATCAACATTTTTCAGGTTTATGTTTGTTTGGAGTTCTTGTGTTTGTTTGTCTGTTTGTTCATTTTAACATAATGCAAAACAGAAAACAAAATCAACGAAACATCTATTTCTGGGATAATTTGGAGCAAAAAATTTAGAAATACTGGAATTTTCAGGTCAAAGAAAAAAATCCCCTTATGAAGAAAATCTTGTTTTATTTCACTTTACCATCACAATATATTTTTCTGTCCAGGGACACACAGATGTACGGTCTGAACAGGTTTCTGTAGGAAGTTTACCCAAAGGGCAGAGCCTGTGTTGGGTCACTGTCAAGTCTTGGCTTCCCATCACTCAGCAGCTGACCCCGACTTCTCCCTGACAGGTATAGAGAAGAATGGCCAGATATTTCAATAATTATAAGTTTTTTGAATGCCAGGAAGAAATTTTCTTAGTTGGCCTTTAGCAGTGATGGCTCCTTGTTCTTCACAAAAGGGGCAGCGATCCAGGGGGAAAGGGAGCATGGTGGGAACCAGCCCTTACACTTCTAGCAGAGAGGAACATGGGACAGAACTCAAGGGAAGATTTGACTTCTGTCCCTTCTACCTATTGCTTCTAAGGAAGTTGGACATAGTTTAAACCTGTCATCTTAGTTTTGGCTGGAAAGTACATTTCCCACAGCTGGTGGAACTTACTTTAGTTACCAAGTAAAGCCAGCTTCAGTAGGCAGCACCTATCCTACTCAACACTCAAAAAATATCTGATATTTCCATACAGACCTTTGAAAATATCTTATCTGTTACCTGGAGAAAAATCTGTAATACTCTGAAGTCTACAGTAAGCTCTGCTAAAAAATGTATTTCTACTGAAGTTAGACTCATAATAGAGATATTTATGTTGCCTGATGAGGAGAACATTTTGTTTCTTCTGATTTTTATCTGATGTACATAGTCCAGTCTTTAATTTAGCCTTTGGAGCAAACTTATCATTTCTGCGATTATTTTTCTTTCCATTAATATGAAAAAATGTTTGAAGTCTGAGCAATGCCTTTCATGTGAAAAAGCTTCATATCTCTGTGGAAACCCTCTTCAAAGCTTCATGTCACAGTGGGAAGAAAAGCCTTTTATAGAAGCTCACATTGTATGAAACAATTATCTTAATCTCTTGGCACTGAGTAGATATATAATTCTCAAGATATCTATGTAAGCGAGCAGGACTGCACTCTTCTCAGGCACTTTGTTTATTTCAGGTTTTTTTCACTATTGTCAGTGTTAGTATATAAAGCAAATGTATCTCATTAAGCTAAGAAATGTACATATTGCATATTTAAAATTATACATTTACTTTTTTATTTACAGTAGCCAATTCAGACTTTAGAAAACAGTGTAATTAAAATTTATAATGGTTTGAACCATTTTTTAAAGATCAAGGCAGTACTGGATAACAATAGAAAATCCAATAGCAAGGGAAAAATGCTTTTTTAAAAAGTGAAGTCAGTTATTTTGTGTGCATATGCACCTATGTGTTGCAGCTATCTGAGTAAGAGATGTACATGGTTACTGTAACTAAAGTACATAAAAATATTGTTAAAAATAGAGTTTTACTTGCTGTCTCGAAGCAACATGTTTGGAATTGGTTTAGAATTAGTTTAAGACTGTTATGTTCAGATATATATCTGAAATATCACTTCAGCTAAATTGCTTTTGAAATATTTGAAACAGAGATCCACAAAGATGCAAAGTACTCAGTATATAGAATATCATCTGCACCTAAAGTAATGGTGGATTCATGGTTGTCTATAAGCTTAAAATACCAGGTTTCAGCTACCAATAAGGGACATTTTGAACTTAAACCAACTTAAAATTGAAACAATTTATCAAGTCACATAAAATAATAAAAATATTTAAGAGCAAAAGAATCTTAGCAAAGCTGTAAATTAGGGTAACATTAATTTTTCTCACAACACTGTCTGATGCTTACTATAATTTTATTTTGGTCTCTCTCTTGAAGAATATAGGGCAGTTTCTTTCATGTTTAGACATTTTTACCCATTTTTCAATTTTCAAATGAATTTTCAAGAAGTTCTCAAATGTTTGGAATCTTTGCTCATAAATGTCTAGCTTCAAAAAATAACCTCAAAGGCATTTATCTGTACTTCATAATTATGCTTTAAATACTTTATTGGCAGTATAACCGAAGAAATAAATAGAGGAAAGATGTAATAATAATAATAATAATAACATAGTTATTACAATCACTGGGATTTTCTTTGGGTTTCTCAAACTGTCACACTTAAGATCATCTGTAATTTTCTGACTCTTTAGTCTTTATCCACTCATTGCTCATTGATTAGAAGTGCAGATGTCATCAGAAATATTCATGACTCGTGCCAAGTGACAGACAAATCACAGGAGAGAAGTGAAGCAGGTAATTCAAAAACTGAAGCAACATTCACAACTTTTACCTTGAGTAAGATATAAAGAAATATAGATATCCACAAAACTAAGATTTTTTAGATTTTGTATCTGGGAGTATTTTTTTATGGTAAGTGCTTAATTTAAAACTTCAGTTATTGTTTCTTTTAAAAGACAAGGTTTTCTTAATTCGACCATTTTTGGGTTTTTAAATCAAGGCATGTTAAAATGTGTTTCTTCTCTCTTCCGACCTCGAAACAGATGTCTCTAAACTAGCTTTGAATCATGACCATAACCCAAGGAAAAACATTTCTTATTGAATTATAAGCTTCAGTACCACAAGAATATTGGATTTTATTGATCTCTTGAATAAACTTAATTCACATCCAAGAAGTACTGTGATGAGTTGATAAAGGAGTAATTTCCCCCACTCTAAACCTATTCCTCTAGGTAACATTCATTTGCATTTTAGTTCCCAATATTGGTATTGGTATAGCATTGGAAGTTAATTAGAAATTAAAACTATCTTCAGAGCTAAAACCTGACCAGATCTTAGACTTACTGTTTTTTCATTACATTTTTCTGAGTGCAATTTTTAGTCATTTTAATGCAATATTTTTTTATATTTGTTCTTGTCTGTGTGCAGCTTCTATGGAAGAAACCCTTACTAAGCATAAGAATACAGGAATGGTGTCCTGCCATCATAAGTATCATTATTAGACAGTTGTTTTTATGAAATGAACAAGCTCCACTAAAAAACTGACACACGGTGGGGTTTTTTTTGCAGGGATTTTGTTCCCCCATTCCTTTAGAAGGATGTTTCTCTCTTCTCTTCACAGGGCTTAGGTGCTTTTCATATTCATAAGGACTGTCCTAGTGGACCCACAGCTTTGCCATCCACCTTCTGCTCACAGCTCTCTGCCCTCATCTCCTTGTAAAATATTCCAATCCTCTTCTGTGCTGATTTTGTCTCTCAACTTTGCGTCATCTGTGTTTCATTAGCATAATCCTGCTATTTGCACCAGTATCATTAGTAGAAAGAGACTGCCCCTAAGTCTAAACCTCAAGGAATTCTGCAGACAAGTCTATCCAGAAAAATCATTGTCTTTTCAGCAAAGGTGTTTACGCTCACTAGTACTTTTTTTTTGGTAGAAACTGGGCTACCTTGAATTTAATAGTGAATTCTTTTATACAAACTGATCCAAATATTTGTTAATGATGAGTATTCAAATTATTTGACTACTGAAATACAAAAAAATATACTGGAAAATTTTGTGCTGCCAGAAATGACAATTCAAAAAATTAAAATACTTTTATGAAAATTTCAGGCCCCTTACTGTGGTACGTAATTTTAATCAGTCAGACTATTTTGCCTTGATGGCTTGCTCATTGTGTATCCTTTGTAAAATACACCAATATAACCTTCGGGACGATTTAAGTGATGTATACAAGCACACTCTCACATACAGAAGCACATGCTTGCCCACTAATTGCACACAAAATAAAGTGGCTGTAAACTCATAAAATTATATTAGCTGGAAGTTACTAATAAGCACTATCTTCACTAACATTGATAATGTAATCCATGCTAATCTGCCAACTTTCATATTGGTAAAATACTATAATGGCCATAAAAGATCAAGAACAAGCTTTCTTCAAAAAGTCTATTAAATAGTCATGGGATGGATATCTATATTCTACTTGCAAGACTGAACACAAAAATACAGTTGTTGCTTTTTCTCCTGAGGCAATTTCTAACCATAAGGCAGTCATTCAGAGAAATTGCATCCCTAGATCCTTAAGGCTAAGCATCTTTCTACTGTAGGAAATGCAATCTAATTACACTGGCAAATAAGCAGTCTTCTCAAATTGAATTCCATGTGACAGCAACATGTGATGACATTTAGTGGTGCTTATTTATTCAGAGCTTCTTTGTATTGCAAGAACAGTCTAACCTGTACAGGAAAAATATGTTGTTCTGTCTCCATCTGATTTTGTGTCATCTAAACAGAAAGCCATTTAGGCCTTATGGAAAATATTTTGTTTCAGAGGTGTTTATGGGGTTTTAGTAACAATATCTACAGTGCAATATGAAAGTTAACACACTACTTAAAAGGAAAAAAAAAAAGCGACATTAAAAAAAGTTTTCAGTCTCTTGATTTGCAAACCCTTCCAAGTAGGGGCCTAATACCAGAGATAATCTCCCAAATCTAAAAATCAAGCACGTTTAATTAGAATAAGCTAGAACAGCAGGGAGAAAATCCACTAGAAGTGACTATTTTTACATCGGTTGCCATTTAACCAGAGACACAAATATTTAATGTGTAGTGATAACACAGGCAACTACTTTTTATCCTGCCTTTTAAATAAAGCAGTGGCTTTGGGGAACTATCTGCTAAGGTTGATTGCACTGAACACTGCCTTGCTATGGGTTTGAAATTAAAGAAGAAATTTCAAAAGCAGAACAATTATTCCAGTTAGAGAGCTTTAGAGATTTCATGGTTATTGCACTGAATTTAAGATACCCTTATAGCTCTATAGGTAGGCTATATCCATACTTCAGATGGCATTGTAGCATCTTGGTAAACTTAGACAGTTTAAATGACTGAATTCAGGTACCAGGAGCAGCCAAACAGCAGCTGCATAGAGCTCTTGCATCTGCACAAATATGCATTAATTAACCTTTGCTGAGAAGGTAATGCTGAGCTCTGCATTAGCATGGTTAGGCTACCTGCCTTCCTTGAGTTATGTTGAGTGACTTCACAGGCCAGGGAAATACAGAGTAAAAGGAATCAACAAGGCTTGAAAGGTATGAATATGATGAATGGTTTCAGGCTTATCAGCAGTTACAGGTATCCAACAATGTAGTGGTGTCCAAAGCATATAGTGACATGCAGTGCTTACTCTTCCTCTGCACCAGGATATCATGTAAGAATGCACGTGCACTACATTATTTCTGTCTTAAAAATACACCACTCTGTTATAGCCTTAGTGTGGGTTTCATCTTTTTGATTCAATAGGAATGGCAGGAATAGGGCTGAAGCAGAGTGATTCCAGGACCCAGCAGAAGCATTCTGTTCAAATCCTGTTGCCTTCCTCTGTTTTGTGCATAGAAGTCTTTGATTTCCTTGATATTTTTCTACAGGAATTGTTCATCTGTTTCTTAAATCCTTTTCAAGATTGGTCTCAGGAAATGCTTTCTCTGTCCAACAATATTTGTGTGACAGATGGTGCAAATGACCACCACGTTGATGTTAGAATAGTGTGAAATTATATTGCATACTGCTTGATGTGCCACCAGCTGACAAGGGTGGATGGCTAGTAATGATAAGTCTGGGGGGAAAAAAAATTGCATCCAGATTTCTCTGATTTTTGGAACTAAATTTTAAGAGAAACTCCTCTTCATTTTTTCTAAATGTCTCCTTCCTATGTATCTCTCGTCAATGCTCCTGATCTCTAAGGACATTTGCAAAGCAAATCTCTTTCCATTGGAGGCAGATCTCACCATCTTAGTCATTCTTTCTCCTTAAGCAATCTATTATTTAAACTCTTCTATCTTTCCAATACAGGCAGGTTGTCAGTAGATATGTGCAGGATATCTAATTCATTCCATCTGGACACTTCTATTTTTCTTAGTTTTTGGGTTGCTAGTTGTTTTGGTCCACCAAACATGTCAAGAATTCACTTGTCTGGAACAACAAAATCTAAATGAAAGAGAATGTAACCTTTTTAATCTCTGACCTTCTTCCTACTATGCACCTCCTCACTCTCCCTGGAACTAGAATACAACATAAAAAATATGCAGAGTTCCAGCTTTAAGATGGCAGGACTTTTCTTGTCAGGTTAAGAAATCATTTCCCTATTTCTATTTGCTCTGCATGTCTCTACTCATTACGTCTTGATCAAATTCCCTTCTCACATGGTCCACAAATCTGCTTGTTTTCTGCTCTAAGTTCAACTGTTCTGGCTCCATGAAGGCCCAGACTGACGGCCTCTCAGGTAACTTTCTTCCCTAGTTTCTATGAGACTCCTTTTAACAAACTGTTGGTGTAAATACTGATGTCAGGTCGTGTCCTGCTTTCTGAACTATCTAAGTTGTATTATATTTTCTTGTTTATTATTTCATTTAGAAGACACCATCTCTCTAAGGCATATGAAAGTCTACAACCCATAACATGCATGTAATAGTATTGGAGCTTTCCTTTTTATTGCAGAAGAAAAACAGTGTCACACAATGACATATGACAGTGTCATATTCCTAATTACTGTCCAGTCTGTTGGTAGAAACTCATTTTGTAGAATGAACTTTGGTTGATAAAGCAACATTTGATTTCTTTAAGTTTGACCCCAATGTGAAACTTCTGTTTAACTATATTTTGCTTTCTATACAAAGCAGAGGTCTGAGAATGCTTTGCATGATTTCTGACAACTGCTTATTCTCAAATGGAGCTATGAGTAAAACTGTATAAAACACCTGCAAAAGGAGTCAAGAAACTTAGCAACACTGCAAGTTATATTTTCAGAATTAGTCAGCAAAAGATGTCTAAGACAGATTTTCATTCAACTAAAATCCTCACTGATTTTACATTCCGTTCACTGCAAAAATCTTTTCTCTAAGCAAGATTGGGGTTCTCTTGCTAACCATTCTGAGTTGTGTATGACAGCTCAAACAACAGATTTGTCTTTTTAATCACATGATTCATACCCCTGAATGCTTTTATCACTTCTTTCCTTTTACAGTAATAGCAAACTTCTACAATTAGTCTTCAATTCCACTTGACTTTTAAACTCTTCCAACAGTAAATGAAGGAGATCAGTTTCACTTCTGACTGCTTCATGATGACAGCTGCGCCTGCCCTTTTTTGTGTTTTGTTTTGGTCACTCTTCTCTCCCTTATCCTGACACTCAGCATTTGGAAAACCAGCACCACAATATCTTTCTGCAAACCTCACAATCCATGAAACCTTTCTAAGGAGAAATAATAATGCTGAAAATGTGCAGCAAGGACTACCTGTCATATCCACTACCCTGTAATTTACTTTGCTTTTTATTTATGACCACAAATTATCCCTTGAATGTCTGTCTCCTGTGATAAACTTCAAGCAAAGAATACCAGGTACATTTTTTGTCCTGCACTTGTATAATAGCTACAACAGTAGCTACACAAGAGCACCTTGTTGGAACAAATGAAAACAGAATTTTTATTGAGATCTGGCAGTGTTTCAGAACACAAATGCTACTGTGTTACATATTCAGCTTTAAATCATGAAACCACTTTCACTCCTGTATGTCCCACTATTTCAAAAGGACAAACACTCTTTAAAATCTACCATTCAAATAGATTTTATCGACATGGATAAATACATATCCTACTGATTATATTAGGCCAACTGTTAGAAATAGCAATATTCCATTTAGAATTAAGAAAAAAAGAAAAAAGAAAAAGCTTTCTAAAAAAGATTTTATGTTGAAACTATTTTTAAGCAAGTCACATTCTCCTTTTAAATATTTGTACCATAATGTATATTTTTTAAGGACAACAATTACTATAATCTAAAGTATGGAAATATTTTAGCATTTATTTTCTCAGAATCTACGTAGTATTTTTGGTCCTTTAGAAGACAAAACAATAAAAAAATTTTGGTCATCAGGAAAGGTTATCAAAAAGCAAACAAGAATGTCTATGACAAAGGAAAGAGAGAAAGATGTCCACATTCTCTTCTAGGAATAATGATGCTGATGCTCACAAATTTACTTTTCTATTTTGTCTCTGCTTAACCTTCACTCTCCCAAGAGGAATAGCACTTGCCACTGACAAATTATTCACATTGTGTCAAATGACACTAATCAAGTAATTTATTAACATAAGTTTTCAACTGTTCCTCAGTACAACAGTACTAAATAGACAATTAATCCTCAAGTCATGCTGTGGGTATTAATAGCAGCCGAAATGGAGAAGGACAGTTTAGCAAGAACAATTTGGTCAATTGGGTAAACAATACATCTAACCTCAAGTAACTATGTTTTATCTATCTAATAATCATGTTGATCTATGCAGTCCATAGGAAAAAAAAAGTTTATTGTGAGGATCAGCAAGAAAATACTGCAGGAAAAAAAATATTGTTCACTGCTCCAGGGAAAAGTGAGATTGTGAAGATGATATTTGTAATAATTTCATTTTAAAAATAGCTAATAGTTGAATTATTATTTGACTCATAAAGAGGACTTTAATTTCCTTAGTGCAGCTTCACTTGGTTTCATACTGATATTGTAGCCAGATTTTCAGAATAGTTCTTCATCATTTCCTATCTGCAAATCAGTATCAACTATTGGGCACTGAGAGCCCTCTTCAGAAATTGGCTTTGTACTCTTACTATGCCATTTCTTTTGCAAGCTCTTTGTTCACAGCAGTCAACTACAAAAATCCTTGACAATGATTCTGTGGGAATGTCTAAAATAAAGATCAAAGCACTATGCAGCATGACTTGAGCAACCTGCCCCAAATGACACACAAAAAAGAAATCTGCCAACAAAATGCCTAACACATATTTTTTGTCTGGAAGAAAATTCAACACATGATTCTGATCTTAAAAACCTGATGAACAGTAGCCTTGAAAAACTACATGAGTTTTCCCACCATGGTTTATGTTATGAATTGGTATGTTGGTGACTCAGCTATTCAAAGAACAAGTTTGTCAATCTCATATTTGAAACTTCATTAAAAACATCATCAAACATGAAGTATAAAGACCTTGCACACTTCACAATTTCCTCTTCTAACATAAACAAATTTTAAGTTTGGATTTAAGTTTAGTATTTGCCACATCTTTTGGATGAACATCCTACATTAATGGATCCATACCAGAAACAAAGCATGCTTTACCATCCACCATCTACTATCAGAAAAATTTTGATTCAGAATTATCTGCATTTTTTTTATTTCTATGTACATTGTTTCAGACTTGTTAGCAGATCATATTTCCTAAAATATACCATTCCCTGCAGTTGTCTGAGCAAAGAACACTATGCAATCAGAAAAGTTTGTCACAGTTTCTATTGGTTCACCTCCTCCCTGACTCATCTGGTTAAATCTGGTTTATGTGATTAAATGGTAATGAGATAATCAGGAGTATAGCAAATGAGTGGATGTTCTGCTAATATGTAAAGCTCTGGTTTTGTCATTTGCCCCTGCGTTGCAGAAATTGGGTTGTGAGCAAAACTCACATGTGCTAAACAAGTGTGACTCCACCTCAAAATGAAGCAGCTAAGGAAAATTAACTAATTTGAAACAAAATTATGACAGTGAAACAGAAATCTTTAGGGTATGTTGATATGTAATATTACAGTAATTTTGCAGTAAGAAATATCTGGCATTATTAAGCATGCATATTGTGTTTTTATTATTATTATTTCTGGTTTACTGTTTAAAAAAATCCTCCCATACTCCTATGCATTTAAGGGAGAGTACTGAAAGCAAAGCATAGTGTTGTTTGGTTTATTTCTATTTTTTGAACATAAACTGCCTAGCTATCTGTAAGGACTCTAGGTCAGCAAGTACATAGAGAGCTGCTACTGAGAGCATCCCTGAAACTTAGGTGCTTCTCTATTTGCTCAACTAATTCTTTAGGTTAAAAGCAAACACCTTCCAGAAAAAAAAATCTGGAGTTACAAGTCCTCTGCCAAGATAAGCATTGCAGCAACATCCAGCTGTCTGAGTTGTATTTGAAGCTCTGATCTCTGTGCTGATGAATATACTCTTGTCAAAAATTGAAAACAGCAGTAGTGCTGTTCTCTTCTGTGACATCTTCATCCAGCTGACCACTGTTTCTCTTCTCTTCCTCCTAGGCTAGTGGGAAGATAGCTGCTGAGAAAAGGTTGGGTTCATTCTGTTTCCATCAGGCTGATCGTGTTTGTTATTTCTTCCTTCCCTCTACGCATTATATCCTCCCACTAATTGCTGTTCCACTCGCTTCTGTGTTTCCACTGATACCATCATTGCCTGGAAGAAATCTGGAAAACCCAGGTGAGCAGCAGGCCAGATCGTCATTTATCACCTGTAGAGCTGCTGTGCCTCTTATTACTCACTCCTGGCATCCTATTTTTAAACGAAGTACAATTTAATTATTGATAATTGAAATTACTTTGAGTATATTTCACACCAACATTTGCCTACTACTGTGTTGATTGAACAGCTGTGCTATAATTTTTATAGTTGGAGCTGGCTTTGTAAGGACAGCTCTATCTGTGTATGGTGGCAACTGAGTCTGTGCTTTTTATATATGTTTAAAATTCAGACAACATTTTGGTGTGCTATAATAACACTCCAGAAACACGTCTAATGTGATTACCTGGACATGTGCCATGGAACTGCAGTCAGTTCTCTGTGCCATGAAATATTTTCTTCCTGTCTACCCAGACATGCATATTTGGGTATTTTGAAGGTATAGGCGTCCACTGAATATCATAATTGGTGGGAATTAGCTAATCATTCAGAAATAATTTTCCCTGGAGTCCCCCCTGCCCAAAAAAAACAAACATTTCCACAAGTCCTTGAAGGCTGACTGAATATTAATCTGCAGGGTGTGCACTACTGCACCATTCTCATTTCTCTGCATCACTGTAGGAAAAGGCAGGAAAATCAGACGTTGCCAAAGCAAAAGTGGCAAGACGTAGGTGGTTTGATGGAAAAGAATTTATAGCATTCGTCTTTGGTACAGAGGCATGAACTCAGTGGAAGGTGCGTGAGGGCAGTGGCCTAAAATTATTATACTTTTCTTCTAATAAGCTAGAAAAATGTCCAGAATTCACTGAAACTGTCAGGAAAGCTTAAGTGGAGACACCACAGGGAATGATAGTTTATGTCTTATCCTTCAAAAATTTCAGAAATATTCCTTCTATTTAGAAATCTCACAGACTTCTGAAAGTGTAGGTAATACATCTAGAATGAGGGGAGAAAAAAACACTAGGGAATCAAGAGTCATTTCTTTAAATATTTTCCTCATCTTTTTGGAATCAAAAAATAATGTCTGCATCAAGAATAGTGTGTCCAGAAGGACCAGGAAATGGATCATCCCCCTGCACTCAGCAATGGTGAGATCATGCCTCAAGTGCTGCATTTGGTTTTGGCCCCCTCAATTCATAAAGGACATTGAGGTGCTGGAGTGGGTCCAGAGAAAGACCACAAGGCTTGTCAAGGAAGCCTTGTTTCGTGAGGAACCAGGAGGGAACTGTTATGACGCGCCTCCACCAAGGCCAGGGTAATCCAAGTTCCCAAATTAGAGTGAAACAACAATGAATGTTCAGTGTTTGTAAATATAGATATATACAGGCTTTATTTTAGAACAACCTAGTTGCAATGAAGGGCAGATATGTATCCATTTTGGTTATTATCTATGGTAGCATAGCAGTATGAAAATATAAAATTATAACTTGAAAACATCTATAAAGAAATGATAGAAAAAGAAAGTAAGGGTAAAAGTAGAAAGGTACAAAATCACCACCCATGGGCCGCACAACAGGACTTGGTTGTTGTAATTTAGTTGTCCATTGGTGGAAGTGATTGTCTTGATCTGTCAGGAGTGGGGGGAGGGACACCCAAAACAGAAAGTCTGGTAGGTTGAAATACACTCAGGGTTGATGGGAACACCCTGGTGACTCTCCTGTGTGGGGGCAAGTTTTAAACAGATTCTTGCAATAGTGGATCATGTGCAGTCCTTTGGTGGAAGGCTTCAGGAATGGATCTGGGCATCTCTGATGGTTTATGACACATTCTTGGCTGCCACAAGTACAGTTGAGCCAGTTATGCCCCATCAGACTTTCCATGGGAGAGCAGCGTGGGGCTGTTTTACAACCCAGAGATTTGTGTAAGGGAAGGCAATTAGCCCTCTTAAAGTCCCACACTGCAGGATTTGCCTCTTATTGGTCTCAAAGTCTGGCCTTTAGCCCCCAAGTGATGACAGTTCACCCCCTCTGTCTTCTGCAGACTAGCCATTACACACCCAAAAACTCATCTCCTCCCTCCAGGGATGCAAACCAAGTGTCAGCAAAGCATCCTGGCACCTCCCGAAATGAACAAGCGTTTTGAGTAATTAATCATTAATAGTCCAGTCCCTCAAGGAGCTGGGTTTGTTTAGTCTAGAAAAGAGGAAGCTCATGGGGTATCTCATTGCTCTCTACAACCACCTAAAAGGAAGTTGTCATGGGTGGGGGCCATGCCTTCTACTATGCCTGCAGTGAAAGGGCCAGAGGAAATAGCCTTAGTTGAGATGGGATATTCAGGTTAGATATTAGAAAAAATAAATACTGTTAGGGTGTTCAGACACTGGAATAGGTTGCCCAGGGAGGTGGTGTAGTCACCATCCTCGGAGGTGGTCAAGAGGCACCTGGATGTGGTACTGAGTGATGCTTTAGTGATTTAGGGGTCTCAGTGGTAGTGCTGAGTGTATGATCTTGAAGATATTTCAATGAGAAGAGATGATTCTATAATCTCTTGATCATGAGAACACCTAGATGATTCCATGACTTTCTTATTCAAATATTTATTCAGAAACAAAATAATGCATTTCAGTGTATAGAAATATCCTTTAGAATACTGATGAAAATTTCTACTGCCAAGTATCCATAACACTATTAGTTGATTCATATTCCACAAAAGTTCAGGATCTATGAAAGGACACTCCCTTCTCCTGCTTTCAATACTTTTCCTAAATTTTATTTTAATAGCTATTTGAGGGACAGAAAGAGGAACAATTGTATTCTTGAGGGAAAGAAATGTACATAAAATTCTGCAAAATCTGCTACAACAAATTGCATATCACCTTTTTAGACATGTAGACCCCCATGCTTATGGGAAAATAATTTTAAAATAATCCTTGAGAGGAAAATACCGTTTGTCTGCTTTCTTTTCCTGACTTGTGAAACAATTTAATCACAACATTTCATTATCCAAAAAAACCCAAAAACCCTAGGTTAATTTCTCACTATAAGGTTTCTCTCTTCTGTTGGAGGTGGTTCACAAGATCTTCACATGCAAGCAAGTAATTTTTAAAATATGAAGTCCTGGGAATACCACAAATTTTATCATCATTTCTCAATTAAAAAATAGAAGGGGCATCACTGGGTTCAGATTTTTCAAGGAGTTATGAAATGTTGTGCATAGTCCTGGGGATAGGTTGTGACTTAGGCAGTTAGGAATGACTTCAACAAATGAGATTTGTCTCTTCCAGTGCTGACTTGAATAAGAGAATACATAAAAATCATTGTGTTTCTTTCTTGGTTCACCTAGACAGCCCAGCAGACCAGTATATGAAGCCCTGTGATGTGATGCTGTATCAGCATCTGAGGTTCAACTCTCCAGTTTAGCCCATTCCAAGAAAATGATTAAGGAAGCTTTTCCAGTTGCCAGGACTGCAGTTTAATCTAGCACTTAGGTGTATAATGAATAGGTAGATTAGGACTTGATCAATCACAGCCCCTCACTTTACTCCCAAAACATCTTTTAATGGAGTGGAATAAAAATATCTAGCAAACAATATTTGGTAGTCTTTTAAAATAAATGGTAAAATTTTATTCTGCATTATCCAATGCAATACCATAATTCAAAATAAAAGTCCTTATTCAGCCTTTTTATTAAAAGATTGAGAAATTTAACTATCATAAATCTACAAAAGGGATCTATACCTTCAATTTTAGAATGTACAGAAGCAATTAGGCTGACACGTCCAAAGTGGATTTCTTAAGAATCGAAGATAAATAATGAAGAGAGTAAAGAAATTTACCTTTTGATTCTCATGTCTGCTCTGTGGAAGGATTTATCCATTTTTTGATACATGTAAAGAACTTCCATTAAAGTTACAGAAAATCTCTGATTTGTTTAGCCATCCTCATTCAATCAAAATAACCAGGGAATATAGTCACACTTGTAGAATTAACCTGTCAAATTTTTCTTCTTTCCCTCTGCCTATTCCCAGTATTCAGTCTTATGGCAAATGCAGACATAGTAAACTTAAAAAAATAAAAATAAAAAAAAAACCTTCTAAGGTTTAATTCCTCATTCAAGCACACAGGTTTCTAATTCCCTTTCCTTTTTTCCCACCCAACATGCAAGTATTTGATCTTCAAAAACTTAAGTTTTGAGCTTCCATCCAGAACCTTAGCCTTAAGTTAATAATCTAAATCAAACTGTGAGTTCTAAGAGGCAAAATCAAGTCCTGTTTAAAACAAGTTCTCTTTTTCCAAAGACAGCCAGAACCTACAGAGGGCATTTCATGCCACTGTGGTTTAGGTTTCTCACACTAGCAATGTATTTTGGAGTGGGCATGAGACGAGGAAGCAGGATAAGACACATTCTCCATTCTCCCTTCCCAGGAGCTGCCATAAGGTACAGCTTTGTGCTGGTGTATGTACATCTTTCCTTCTTTGCTTTCTCCCATGGGCAATCATCCATCATCCATCACTGCACTGTGTTCAGCATGATGTCAGTACAGCCTGCACCTCTCCAGGGGCACATTCTGCTTCAGTTATTCAAACCCCAACATTGTTGCTGATTTCCTACAGGCCAATATGTTTCCCTGTGCAATTTAGCTTAATTAGACTTACAGTACAGCATGCACAAAAAGATAATTTCTCTTTTAATGTGTCTCTGTGTAAAACATTGCAAATTCAAATTAGGAGTTCATGGCTTAACAAGAGACAAACCTGGCCTTTTGCAATGTAAGATCAGAAAAGATTTTCCTTTATTGGCAAAATGCATGGTCAGTGAATGATGATTTTAGAAATTCTACTGTTATTATTAAAAGGGCAATGCAAATGGTTTCAGCATGTGCAGCAGCCTTACTTTTAAATCCAAACACCAAATTGAAAAATACGAAGTGTGCCAACATCAAAAGCAGCAGCTCACTAGGTAATAAGATGAAAGCTGTTTGAAAACTCAGGGAAGCATTTTGAAAAATACATGTCTAGAATAACAATAATTGTAATCATTATATAAGTATTTCATATGCTAATATCTCTATATGTATTTACAAATATATATATTAATTTTATAAACCATATGTGTAATGTATGTAATCTCCCTTTATAGGAGGTTTTTATACATTCATATATATATATATGCACACATACATACATGTACTTTTATAAATGCATGCAAGTGTATATGTTGTATATGTGGATGAAAGCTTTATTATATATATATATGTATATATCCAAGAATTATTAATTTGAATTTTGTGCATTTTTGAGTTTTCTTTTACCAAAAACAATCCATAGGGCAGTGATAGGTGTGGCAAACAGGGTATGCTGATTATGGTTAAGTAAAGACTGACCTTTTAGAGAGGCAGCAATGATTTGCATGTTGTAATCTCTGCTCCGTATTTTTTTCACCTTACTCTTCTTGCTCTCTCCAACCTGTTAAAATAGTAAATCACTTTGTGGTTGATACACCTAACAAGAGAGGTCATTTAATGAAGTGTGGATCAGCATGTCCTGCTTGAACAGTGTTTGGTATCTTCAAAATCCCTTTCTTTCCTGAAGGGAAAGCAAAAGCTTCATCAGCTCCACTGTGCCAAATGCATTCTCCTGCAAATGGTACCTCCCACAGAACAGGAATAGTGAAAATCTTCACTCACAAAGAGCCACCCAAGTTACACCTTGCTGCACCACAGTGGAAGCATAGACATCTGTCTGCATGGCAGCCCTATGCAGGAATCACTGGCAGAGCCAAGACATTGCCCCACATTTGTGAAGTACACTCTGTGAGGAGGCAAACGAGAAGCAAAGGGCCAGGGAGGTCTGGGGTCACTGAGTCCATGATTGCTTTGCCCAGGGGCTGGAAACACAACATCAGAAATGTCTCCAAGCTCCTCTGGGTGAGTAGACAGAAATCTGGATCTGAGCCCTATATGATGATCTATCGGTGAAACAGTGCCAGTGAAAAATGTTTCATTCTCAAAATTGTTCTCACAAATAAATATTAAAAATACAATTCCACATTCATTTCTAGGTAACAGGGAAAATAAATACAGCTTGTTCTTTCGGGCTCCATGTCCCAATTTTTGTAGGTTCTTTTCCTGTGAATTTTACTGTAATTGCCTACTGCTGTCTTTAAAAGCTGACACTTAAAAGAAAAAACTTTTAGCTGGGTCTCAGTCAGGCTACCAGAATTAATAGTCCTCTGACAAAAGAAAATGTGGTCCTAGTGCATGCAGTGAACTGCAGGGGAAAATATTCATAGTTAAATGGCTAATTTGCAGTTGCTGACACATGATCAGACAGATAGATTTCTAATACCTGGCATTTCAGTTACCTACATTTTCAATTACATTGAAAATTAAAGGAAGTTTCCAACTCAGTTTGAAACTGAGTCCATCAAGACAAAGAACACTTTAAAATTTGAAATTTCAAGTACCAGAAAACTACTCTTAGGGTATTCTAATCTAGTATTAATACTTTAAGAAAAAATTCAATATTCAGTAAGCAGTGAGCTATCGGTAAAATAAGCACTAAACTAAACTAAGTTTAATACTCTTTCTACAGAAAATTGCAATATGTACACTGCTAGACACAATAAAATAATAATTCAGAGTCAATTGCAGAGTTTTTATTCCAAAGCACATTTTTGGTAACAATATTTTATGTGAATCATTAATTCTTACACTTTAAAATATGCATCCTTGAGCTATAAAAGATGTGGTACATCCTCATTCTTTACAATCTGCAAGAAAACCGCATCCTGACACCGGTAATTTTGAAGCAGATATAAAGAATGACAGACTAGTTGATTTCAGTAGCATGTACTGCATTCTTCTATAAAGCTATTTAATACAAGTCTGCCTCCTATAAAGCTATTTAATGCAAGCCTGCCTCATGCTGGTTTCTATTTCCACTGATGTTCTCTGCAGCTCATCTGCTCTAAAAAGAGCCAGATCTATTTTCAGGATATCCAGGGTAAATTGAAGGGATCAAACTACTCTCGCCTATCTCAGACCAGGCTCAGCTTTTAGTAGTTGCTCAGTTTTGGTAGGTGGCTTTTGACCCCCAACACCCTCAATATCCACAAGGGCTGCTTAGCTGCTGTTCACATGCTTTGAAATACCCATCAAAACCTCCACAATAATAGCCATGAATAGAAAAGTGAGGATGTACAATCAAAGTACAGTTCTGTATTACAAATCAATACCTCAAGTGTTTTCCTACATTTTCAAAGCAATCAGAGAGAGAAGTTATTAAGAGTAAAACAAACCCACAATGGATTTTTGAGAAATTAGAGAGGGGTTTTCCATCATGAATGATTCCCCCTTTTTTTTCTGCCTTATATAACAATTCTTCAACACAAACTATGAGTGTTTTTTTTTTAATTTATTGTTATCAGCCTCAACTTCATCAGTTTTAATGGAATTGTATTTGCCTGCAACAATTATGATTTTCGCTTTTTTTTCTGCAACAGTCTTATTTCATGACTCAAGAAAATCTTGTTGAGCCTCTCTCTTTACCCTAACACAAAAGACACCAATGTTGGATGTATTCAGTAACAGACTCAAAAAAGGCTCAGTATATTCAGTATCAGAATTGAAATGCAAACGCTTCCTCTCTATATGGGCAACACTGAAGCTGAGAATTGAAGACATTCTAGGAGTAGGGGAGTTTATGAGTCTTATTTACTGAGAACAATTATTAAACTTCTAATTATTAAACTTTTACATCATGTGAGGATGAGCCTTGATCTGGTAAGTTAATGAACAGAAGTTCCTACATGCTTAAAAAAGATACCAGGGTATGATTAGCAACCTTAAAACTCAAATATATGAGCAGGCAAATATGGGTTTTTTTTTCAGTGAAACTGATCAGATAGACTATAGAAATATCTGAAGAGGGAATTGCAGTTGTTTTTATGGTTTGCAAAAGGGATGGCAAAAAAATGCTGGGGTTTTTGAAGTGCTCTCAGAATATTCCCATATTCTTCCACAGACATACTTTATCTGTTTTGTTCTCGTTGCACTGAGAAATGCAGTGGGAAGATGAAGCCTTGAAGAGGCCTAAAGCTTAAGGCTAGTTACACTTATCTTTCCCTTAATAATATCTTTGGGTTTTGGTTACAGTACTTTGTGATAGCAGTTTGAGAATCAAGCAGTGTCAAAATCTTTAAGATTAAGGGATCATAATATGAAAAATAACAATGGATTATATTGCAAGTGTATATTTGTCCATTTACCCACAGTACAAAGGATGAAATTTGGAAATTCTTGCTTAAAATCCTGTTCTCCTTCCAGGTTTACAATTTCTCTCAGCATAATTAGTGGGTGAAGTTGTGAAGTTCATGGACCAGATTTTCTAAGATACTCAGATATCTAAACATTCAGCTGAGTATCTAGAAGGAGTGGCTTTAGGCATATAAATGCTGCATAAAGTTTAAAATCCTCAGTAATGACCTTTGACAATACAAACCTATGCAAAGATTACTTTGAATATAGGAACAAAAATTTCCGTCTTCTTAAGCAATGGCTGCTGAACAGACACATTCTGAGATGAAGAAGAAAAGGTACCAATGAATGAAGAAATTAACCAATTCAGATGAGCTAGCTGAAAAATTCCTGCATACAGTTGAAAGATAAATATTAATTTTTGTGCAAGGCATGTTTCCTTGATTGTATGTGAAAAATCTATCTGTACATGCACATAGAAAAGAAATAGGCAGAAACTACCTATCATAACAATGTAATAAGTTTTTACTGTCCTAATACATCTATACAGAAATAATTAATACAATTTTAAACAAATGGAAAAGTATAAGAGATAAATGCAAGTTATGGCAGCATCAGTTTATACTGAGGTAGTTGATTCTCTTTTTTGGACTCCACAAGTATATCCCTAGGAGACAAACTAGCTTGTTTAACACTATCTTGTTTGCACTATTCTATATTGTACACCCTTCTGTGGCTTCAATGAAGGCATACCATCTCAAGCTATGCTGTCGAAAAGAGAAGAATTCATTTTCATCTTTTCCTACATGGAATATGTGGTGTTTCCTGAAGCAAAATTCACTTACCTTTTAGTAGCCTCCACTGGGACCTGCAGTTCAAGTCCTGTCCTACATCCAGGCACTGTCCTTGTGCCAGCATATCATACAGTCAGCTGGAGCTTGTACTTCATACCAAGGACACAACAGTACTTAATGGCCATTAAAAGTAATTAACAGTCTTAAAAGTTACATGTTTGGCAGCCACAGCATATGACTGCATATGCAGAGGTGCCTTTCTGTAACCATCTCACACCATAATAAACCATAATCCCAGACCTCAGAGCTATTGAAAATATTTTTATAGCCACTTCGATGTGATTGGAATTCCAGTCAGAGACTGTAATTTTTCCAGCAAGTTTTCCACTCAGAAAACCTTTGGTAAGACAGACTGGTAGCTGCCTGGATATTTTCCACAATGAAGTATTCTCTGTACCTATCACTAGCAAAATCTGTGGCTCTGTGACTCCATCCAGGATTGTATTTCCTGTCCTCCCTGGTACCAGTCAATTCCCACAGCATGCCAGACCTCAAGACAAATATTCTGTCTTTTCCACAGATCAATAATTAAGAATCCACCTCCCATCTACTGTCCCCTCAATATTCAGAGAGATACTGGCACAGAAACAGGAGCACACCATTTGAGGTAGAATATATTTTCTGGGCACAGCAGACTTTCCCCTCACAATTTCCACCACATCAGTTTTACCTTAGTTTGCAAAAACATACATTAGATTGTGGTTCATTATTTTATCCAACGCTGAAAAACCAAGTCACAGAATTCACCTCCATCAACCTTCTTCAACCTTGAATTTCAAAATATTGGAAAAATACTCTGTGAGGAGAGGTTCTATTTTCTTTCTTTGCCGCAAGTTTACAAGGAATGATTTTGTATTCTTTATGTAGTGGTAATGGCCAATAGATATCCATCTTTGAAAAAATTATTAGAATTTGTTCAATTTATTTGTTTTCTTTACTCTCACTGACATCTTAGACATACCCAGGAACACAGCACATGCACACCTGAGCATTTGTGGACTTCTCTTTTCTTAAGCAGAAAATATTGAAGGAACATAAAAACAGTAATAAGGAAAAGTATATAAACAAGTCAAACATATAATGATCATTTCCTAGTCCCTGGATATTAGATGGATATCCTGAAGGAGAAGTAGAATTTTCTGATAAAATCAGAGAAGAAAATTTAATCCAAACCTGTGTAAATTAATTATTCTGGAACATAGTCAAATGTTTAACAAGAAACCATGAATGCACAGCCCTAAATTTTGATGATAGTTCAAGTACTAACTGCATAATCATCAAAAATATAAAACATTTCATGAGTTAAACAGGGCATCCCAGACCAAAAGGATAAATTGCATTCAAAGTCGGAAGGTTTTTTTTAAAACATTTGCATTCTTCCCAACACCTCTCAATAATCAGAACAGGTTCTTTTGAATCATAAGCAAAACAAGAATCAACCATTAGCCCTGACAAAAATCATAGTAACCCAAATCAAGCTGGCAAATTACAAAGTCAGAAAATAAAAGGGATAAGAACATGATTTCTGTTTGAATTAATTAAAGCTGTACCAGTTTATATCAGAATATTGCTCAGGAGTAGCTCAGCCGTATGTCTATCCCTAGAGAGACACAAATTATGTCATATTTCAATAACTAAAGTGACTTGAGAAAAGTTCACAACACAAATAGGCAGCATCAGCCTTAATCTGCTTTTAATTTTCTTTACACACAGAAACAAGCTGCTGTGAAGACCAAAGTCATACTGAAATCAATGTAAGAGCATTGGAAGCACAACAAATAATCATGTTTTATTTTTAGCTCTTTGACCTAGTAGCTCTTCCTTTGCTACGATTTGTTAAAGAGAACAAAACACTCATTTAGACAGATTGCAATTTGTTCTTGCCCTGTGCTGCAGGTCATCCTTTTGTTTTCCTTAGGTTGAAAGCCATCTTGGTGCCCTGCACCCCACTCACCCCAGCCAGCACAGCCAGGGTGACTCACCCTACACTCTGGCCTTTAAGGACACATTGCAGAGCGAGGGTTTTGTCTGTGAGGAGCATCCGAGTGGAGTAATGCAGCTACACTAGGCTGCTTTCATCTCAAATGGAAGAACAGTACTGTGGAAAAGGGCTCTTGCATCTAGGACATAATATCTTAGTGAAGTTCTTTATTATTAAAGAAAGATTCTTACTACGGAACAGGCAGCTAGAGCTTCACACTGTGCATTAGAAAGATGAACACAGGGGGCTCATGTCTTCATGTCATTAGAAAGGTTTAAAGAATTTGTTAGAGACTTTTTTTATCTGCAAAACCAGATACCTGCAGCCCATTGTAACACTGCTAAGCTCCTTTAAAAGAGAACTTAGCCAACTCACTTAGGACAATAAATATTAATATCTGCATCATAAGTGACTGTTCCCATAACCTGAATTCATACAGCCTTTTACTCACCCATTGCTAAAGTGAATCCATTAAATCACACAGTCAGATCAAGGGGGAAAAACAGCAATAACAGGAACAGAACAAGAACCTGTTTTTCAGAAATATAACCATTCAAAATGAATGAGAAATGATGTTGCAAGATGACCAGGCCCACTCCTTTAGAGCACAATAATTTTATTTACCTCTTCTCTCTACTGGCCATTTTCAACTAGGAAGCTTTTTGTTAAACTCATAATAGGAATAATGATTTCAGTGAACATTGTTCTCAAAAACCACTAGACTGAAGAGATCCACCAGGTATGCCTATCTTCTTGACATAGTTGGTGATCCCTGAACTATCTCCATAACTTTCACTACAGAAACAAAAAAATACTGTACTACTATGCTGATACATTATTGTAATACAGAACAGGAGACTGTTCCCAGGATTCTCATATGACTATATTTATGCCAGTTATAGTTTCTATATATACATCCACACTTGCAATGAATGGTCTAAAGCACTGTTTTGAAAACTGCACATTTCACACCTCCAGGACTAATCCTTAACACTTTACAGCCATGTTCAGGAGTAAACTCTTGGTCATTTCGGATCAAATGGGAGCTATGTAGAATTTCAAATTTCTGGATCCCTAGAGAATCTTTGACTTTTTAAAATGTGTTTTACCTTCTTAGAAGAGGAAAAAGAATATTGATCTTATCACATAAAATGCTATTATTAATAATACTAATGAAATGTTTCTATTAGTATTAGTAATGGTAATCTATCAGTT
This sequence comes from Cinclus cinclus, assembly GCF_963662255.1. NCBI lineage: Eukaryota > Metazoa > Chordata > Aves > Passeriformes > Cinclidae > Cinclus > Cinclus cinclus. Next base: position 95,052,712 of record NC_085046.1, on the reverse strand, counting down.
TGAATAATGAGTAAAACATAGACTAAAGAGGTCAGAAGTTTTAAAAAAATTGCTGAGTTGCTCCAGGATCTGATCCAAACTCCCTGAAATATAGGCAGAACTTTTCAGTGGGCTGACCTACAGTGAATAAAACAGAATGCAGAAGTCCTTTTCAGCCCAGTGAGAGACATATTTGTACAGAGTATTCCCGATATTCATTTGTACATAATATTAACTTTGTACGCAGAGAAATCTTTGTGAATTTTAAATGGTTTTTTCTGCTATCTTAAATATTCACAGATAAAAAATTTGGGCAGGTGTTCTAGTTTTTCCTCACAGGTGCTGCGAAGGGGCGGACCCTAAAGCCATGTGGACATGACTAGTTTGTTATTCTGTCCCACCACATCACGGCTGGTGGGTTTGGTACTGGCAGGGATGGAGCAGCGCGGCACAGCCTGGGTGATCCCACCTGGGTGACCGGCTGTCGCTCTTTTTCCTTGTCTTGGGAAGTGCCAGCTGCAGAAATGTACACCGTCTTGCCTTTGTCTTGGGAAAAGCGTGTGTCACTGCCAGGCTACGGAATCATCCGCCGTGCTTTGTCTAGGCAGCCGTATGGAGCACATTGGGGTGCTGAGCACCTTTCTGTGTGTAATTCACCCCCTCTTTTATATACTTTTGCAATTAATATTGTAATACTGTTCGTACTTATCCCATTGATCGCTATCTGTAGATGGTCGTCTCAACCCACAGCCTCTGCCTTTGTCTCTCACTGGAGGAGGGCAGGGGGAAGAGGGAGGACTCATTTAGAGTCTTAATTCCCTGCTGATTTTCTGTGCAACCCAATGTGCTCTCATTGAAAAATTATACCCTGCACCTAATTAATAAGCACTTTGTAAAATGTTTTTCATAACTATTAAATTACTTTTCATGAGAGACTGTTGTATTTAATTTATGTCAAAAAAAACCTTTTCGTCAACTACATTATTTTACATTTAAACCCCAAACAAAAGGCCACAAGTATTTTTTCTATATTCTCATCTACCAAATAAATTTTAAATATTTCACTTATAAACTAAACATCCTAGCATTATAATTTTCCTTTTAAAATGAAATTGTGCAGCTATAAGTTGATTCTATCACTATTTTATGATCTCCTTTGGTTTATTTGGGCTAAACTTGTATTAAAGAATGTACAGCAGTCTGTCAATAGACCATACTGTAATTATACAAAACCTGTGCTGATATTCCTTATTTTATGGCATGAGCCTCTACTGTGTTAAACAGAGCAGAACTCTGCCACTGTATCAAATTACAAATATACTATCAAAGTGCATTTCACCCTGTGCTATTGCACATCCTCACTCTCTCTACTCATCCCTGACATCCCTTACTCTAAATTACTACTTTGCAGAAGCTGAACTCTCTTGAGTAAATCTTTTTAGCTAATTTCTCCTCACTTTTCATTTTTCACTCTGTAATTCCAGGTTCAATCTATTTGTACTGCTGTCAACCACTTATATGTATATGTATATATGCATTCCTAAATGTGCATATATTAAGAATGTTTGCATCCTTTTTCAAGCCATTAGGGTAGAACAGTCTTTATACCCTTAGATATCCTGCTATACATCATTACACTTCTCTCTGTGAATGTGTTGCCTGTGCATTAGTAATTTTTAGTATTTCAAACACTGATTTAATTCTCTAATAGTTCTAAAATTCAAACCAGACAGTTGAAATCTTTCAACAAAACATTCACGGATTTGTACCACGGCCTTTTTAAAAATGCAAATGCATATAAAATAAATTCCATTAGTCTGCTAATTTTGTAATGCTGTGGAAAAGAAGGACTGACAGGAATTCTCAATGAAGTATTAATTGGGTCAGTACAGTTTAGGCCTTTTTTCCCTTGAAACTGCACAACTTCTGCATCTTCTGTCCTGACAGAAACATAAGACTGCCTCTTTTAATACATTTTCTAGGATTATTACTGAAATTTGATGATACTCTGTGAAAACTAGACTGATGCTGCAAATCTACATTTCTACTCCTTAACTACACTCACCAAAATGAAAAAATGTTTAAAAGACATTTAAAATAGACTTCTCAAGAACACGTACTTTTTGCTGAAAATTTTTGTACTAAATGTAAAAAATGAAAAGTCAGGAAAAGATAGGTTTGCATATGACCACTCAGGCACCAGAAGAGAAAATTATATAACAAAAGAGAAGGTTTACCTTAGATATTAATGCATCAGTGATTTCTTATTAAGGTGTCTGGATTTTTAATTTAATGAAATTTCTAAGCAGAAAACTGCAAAAATGTAGACCAATCATCATACTATAGCAATTAAGTATTATTTGAAAGCATGGTATAGAAGCTTAAGGGCTTCCATATAAAGCACAGGAGGGTCAAACTTCTCTGTTGGATTCAGGAGGAAAAATCTATCTGGTGGAAATCATCATCATCTTTGGCCCCAAAACTGCTGAGAAACTTATTTGGCTATGAATCACACCAGTGTCCTGCTCCAAATATCCCAGGAGAAAAGTTCTTGAGGAACTATACAGAAATCCCAGATGAGAGAAGCGGAGGTAACCAAGGAGCAGGCATGAGAGTTTCAGAGGGATGATACTTAGAGCTGAAGCAGTGTTTTTATTTTGTATTTTTTTTTTTTTTTTACTGGGGAGTGATTACCCACAGTAAAACAAAATTATTTGGGGTTTGCTTGGGCTTTGCTTTTTTTTTTCCTCCAGGAAGAATGACTGACTCCAGGGTTAAAATGACTGTTTTTGTCCAAATGTGTTAAAATGACCATGTTTTGTGTCTACATATGTGTATTCATGTATATTTGTATAGAAATAACAGTCTTCCTGATCTCTAGACCAATTCTGTTTGAGTCTGGACACTGGCTATGAAGATGCTTGTACTACAAGCTAACTAAATGTTAGTGTAAATCATCAACATTTACTGCTTTTTTAAGTTTATGTATGTAACAAATAAAAAGCAGAATAACATGCAGGACAATTTGGATGTGTATAGCACAGCAGGACAGCATAAACTTTACAATACAGGAGGAAACTCATTTCACTGAAGTCCAATCTCTAATTTGCCCAAGAGTTTTGGCTGCCTGGCACTGGCTGATTGTTTCTTCAAATCCTTTCTCCCTTCAATTTCATTCAACATCTTTTCCAGTTACACTTTTCTATTTTATCCAGTATTATTTGAAGTGCTCCCCTGTAGGCAAACTCATGGAATTAATGGCACATTATGCTTTTTATTTGATAGGTAAGACGAAAGACTCGGACGCTTCTCAATAAGAGCTCATATGTAGGTCTATTCCTATACAAAAGATTTTGGCTGAGATCTTAATCATCCCATAATAATAGTAATTATTAATAAGTGGAAATAATATGTGTGAAAGATAAAAAATATTAAAGGGACATCAATCTCCCTCCTTTAAGTGACATGACAAGAAGCATGCTCACGTGCTAATACAGTAACACTACCACCTCAATGACTTCTCAACCTGTTCTGAAAATATATGAGAAATCTAAAAGGGCTTTAAGCTGCTCAATGGATGTTCTCAAATGCATATTTTAGAGACATATAACCTAAGATTAGTTGAAACTGTTCGGAATGTACTTTTTCACGAGCAGAGGTAACATACTTTTCATTGAACATGTTTATAGGTTTGAATTTCTTAAAGAAGGTCTTTAATTCAGTGCTTAAGCTCGATATAGGTATTTTGGATAAAGGTTATGTCCCAAAACTATGACAGCATCCTACAAAATTTGGCAGTAATTTTTTTTCTTTTTTTCATATTTCATTCCAGACTAAAATAATATTCTCAAACCCAGGAGAAAAAGTCAGGTTACAAAGTTTGTAGTTAAGAATTCAGTTCATTTTCCAGATGGATACAAGGGAAAGTCATCCATGGGCAGATGCAATAATTGGAAATAGAACATGTTCCTAAGTGCTTATGCCCTGGTTTGATGGTGATCTTCCAGTTTCTCATTGCTAACAAAGTCTTTTGGAACACTGTTTTGAGACAATTTTAATATAAAAAAACCATACTTTTCCAGTAAATGTTGTATTAGTTCATCACCTAAAAAATTATGTATTCTGACATACCTTTACTACACAGTGTTTGATCTAAAACAATCTGGTTTTCAGACTATTATATTTGAGTAAGAAGATAACATTTGTGTGATCATTTTCAATATAATCAAAATGTGTATATTAATAATATTTAAATTACTTATATTTTCAATGAAATCAAAATACCTAGATTTCCTACTTAATTGCTGTACCTTTGACTTTTTTACATTTCCTGTAGGTATAGACTGCTCAGAAATATCTGAAGGAAAGGTTTTATCAATCTATTATGAAAGCCAAACTAATCCAGATGCTAAATTTTACTGAACGTTTAATTCCATTAATATATTTATGATTATGAGTGCAGAGGTAATTTTCTGGAAAGCAAATACAAGGTGCCAATATATATGCATATGATTATGAATAAATTTCAGGGGGAAAAAATCAAAATTATTCAACAAGAGAGGTAAAGCAAAAAACTACATACTCTAGAGATATGGTACTGTGCAAAAATTTAATTTGGTTTCCTTTCTAGCACGTACTCCACAGTGCAGGCAGAATGTAAGTGGATTTCTAGTTCCTACACACAAAAAGTGTTTAGGTTTATTTGAAAGTCATTTCTCCTTATTTCTTAAAGTACAGCTACTTCCACTCACTTAACTCCTGTCTTTGCATGATGATTTGTCAAACTAATAAAAGCCTAAACTAATTAAACCCAAAGATTTTAGGAATTGGGTTGTAAAATTCTGGCTTCTGCTTTATTATTCCACAAAATTAAAATATGCGACAAAAATTGTCTCATATTCTGCCTGAGGTAATTAGAAATTAACATTCTAATTTCATATTTTGGATTTCAAAGAGGACAACATCAGAAACTGTTCTGAGAAATCAAATCTTCATATATTATTTCATTCCAGAAATAAATACAATTTTTTAAAAATCAAAGAACAGAGACAGAGATGGATAAAATCTTATATTAAAATTCATAGAAACTAAAAATTAAATAAAAACATCCAATTTTATTTAATTTATTGAAAAATTATTTAATAATAACTACCTTATCATGGTGTATAGAATAACCCAATGTCCATATTGACAGAAGATAAGAACAAAATTTTATTTATAAATATTGTATTTATAAAATGCCTTTCACAATGCAGTCTTAATCCTAAGACCAGAAGGCAGTCATAACAAGATAAGCAGCAGCACCAGCAGGAAAGATTATTTTAAAATAGAATTCACACAAGTTAGAACCTTCAAAAAGGTACACATAACACATTGAATTTACCCACGTGCTTAAGCATTTTAAGGATCAGGGTCTATGCTAATGACAAAACTGGTAGGCAAAACATGCAGATGGGTAAGGTCAAGAAAGAGGAAAGAAAGAACAACAGTAACACAAAAATATGTTCCACACAGAATGTGTGAGCTGCTGCCTGCCAAGTGGTTAGCAGTAGGCAGTACTGTGTAGGCACCGTGGAAGAAGCCAGGCGTGCAGAAAGAGCACGAGCTAGAGGTCTGCTTGGCTTCTCATACTGGAGCTTCGTAAGAACCACATGGAAATAATTGTTCAAAAGTCAGTCCTAATATTTCACAAGTGAAGAAACGTCAGATTCATACCTACTGATCCCATGTCTTCTAAATGCCTAATTGAGCTAAATAATCCATCTGGATGAATTTACCTTTTCTATTTAAATACTTTAGGGACAGAGCGGTGATTCAGCATGATAAATATATGCAGCTGGAAGTTTCTTATATTACTTTATGTGGCATGTTGTCCCAAAATTTATTGTATTCAACATGAATTATTTGTCAATAAAACCTATGTGGTATCTTTAAGATTTTGCAGCAGTAACATTAAGTCTTCAGTATCTGGAGAAAATTTGAGAGCAGTGGGTTAACAAGAAAAATATGATGTTTAACAAAGACAAGAACAAAGTCTTGCTCCTAGGGTAAGGTAACCAAACAGCCCAGTACAGAATAGGATCTGCATGGCTGGGGATCAGCCTTGCTGGGATGGCTCTTGGGGTCCTGGTGAACAACAAGCTGAACACGAGTCAGCAGTGCACTTCTCTGTCAATGAAGGTGAATCCCATTCTGTATTGAATGTGCAGGAGCATCCCTAGCAGAGCTAGAGTCAGGATCATCCCACTCTACTCAGCACTCGTCAGGCTGCACCTGGAGTACTGTGTTCAGTTCTGGTCCCAACAATTCAAGAGCAACATGGAAAACCAGAGGGGCTTCACAGGAGCACCACAAATATGACCAAAGGACTGGAACACCTGCCTTGGGAGGAGAGACTTAAGGTGTTAGATCCTTTCTTGCTGGAGAAGAGATGGCTTATGGGGAACTCATGATAGTAATCTAATACTTAAGACATGGCTACACAGAGAACAGAGGCTTTTTCTTCACTGAGTGATAAGGAGAAGACCAGAAGCAAAAATATAGGTTTCATCTCAGCACAAAAAAGACATTAGCCATCAGTGACCATTCACTGCAATGGGATGTGGCATAGTCCCCATCAACAGAGTTTTAGAGATGCAATTGCACAGCATGCTAAATAATCTTGTCTAGGCTCTCATTCTCATGAAAGATTGAATCAGATGATCTTCCAAGGTTCCTTCCAAAATGGTCTATACTGTGATTCTATGATATTTGTCACTATAAATTCTAATTGTGGTGTTATAATCTTAATTTATAACAGGTGTTCCTCACTTTTAGATCGAAATAGTCTTGGACTTGGATCTGCTGCCTCCATATGATTCTTTTACCAGTTTGAAGGAAAGGTCAATGTAATTCTGTTACTTGAACAGATTTATATTATTGTGAAGAATCATCTTACATAGTAAAAAAGGAAATTTACAAATCAACACTTTTTTTAAAATGCAGAGCTTTTATTGTATTCCACTACAAACCCACAACCACAAGAGATAAACATATTTCCTTCATATAGCAATTTTAATCAAGTCAATAGCACCGTAAATTTCATAAATTACTTATGTTAGAACCATCACTCTAAATCTGTAAATTAAGTTCCAAGCAAATTAACCTGCCATTGTGTGTTTGAGAAAGCTGAGTAGAGACCGTAAATATTCTTTTATCTTGGTGAAACCTGGGTTATTTACAACCCTTTCTTTCTCATTAACAGAAACAAGTCATTGACCTGTGTGAAGAAACACATATTTACCTCTAAAGCATATCTTCCATGTGCTGCACAGAGCACTGTTGGTTAAGCATATTTCCTACTAAATTATCTGGTCTCATTTTCTTTTTTTTTTTTTAACTTTATCACACTAATATGTTGGACTGAGATTTTGCACCCCAGATGTCAGCCAACTGAAAGTTTATTTAGCATTGTTAGAGCTGTAAGGGAAAGTGAGACAAAGGAGAGGAAGAAAGACTTAGTCCAGATTTTTTTGTTTGTTTGTTTTTTAATGATTAGTTAAACGTGTGTGAAAGCAAGGAATATAAAATACTGTTTTGGAAGGTTATGTCTGTACTTATAAATCCAAAATGCTGTGGCACCATGCACAAACAGAATCTCTGGGAAAAAATATGGTTTAAAACCTGACTTAGGAAAGAAAGAAACAAAGTTGACAGTCTTCCAGTTGATTGTTTCCCATTACAAAATTATTCCCTAAAGTCTATTCCTACTGCAAGTCTGGAAAGCCATTGGTTTTAATTTTTCTTTATATCATCTTACCATTAAAAATACCCTGGGTGAAAGAAGAGAATTCACTTTTTAAATTTTGGCTTATTTTAGAAGTTATCTCTTTAAATGATTCTAATTTTTGGTGCCTTACTTTCACAGCACTATCAAATGATAAACATTATTCCAGGCCAGTAACTTTTCTCTGAGAATTTTCTTCAATCCAAACTACACTTAACTATGACATAAATTCATTTTTCTAAGTAGGATGAGCCAAAAAATCTTGAAACTTAAAGGTTAACGAAACATTCACTCTACTGCTTCCAGTGTGTACCCACGTATTTTCCAGATTCCCTTCCTTTCTCTACCATACACAGCTATTAACCACGCATGGACAAATTTAATTAATGTATGCAATCAGTGTCACTCCATAACTTTGCCTCTAAACATTGTTAATAGCTTTTCATGGCAGTTATTGCAAAATACTGAGGAATGTTTAGCTTGCTAGGTTAGAAAATCTCTTCCTATGAAAGTACAACTCTGTTCAGCTGCAGTGTATTACTAAAGATTATAGTTACTTAGCATCTTGCATGCATTGCTTTAAAATTCTTTTTCATTTGCCTATGTGTACACTATGTGTGAGGCACTAAGCCTAGCATATCTAAGCCTCTTTGTAATACAAGATCCATCTTCTTTGATTATGGCATTAAAAGGTTATTGCCAGACCTCAAAAGCAAGTTAAAATTCCTCACTCTTTCCTAAACAGCAGCAGCTGAATGCAAGATAAAATTGCATCTAATATAACTGATTGCGAAGGAAAAAAATAGAATTAAATTTAAATTCCCATGAAACTCACCAATTTTAAACCCAAGAAATTAAATGCAAATATTTTGACAAAATGTGGATGGAAGAAAGGTCTTTAAGGTCTTTATACAAAATAAGCATGGTTTGATTCCAGTTTGGATTGAAACAAATATCCCAGCAGCAATAGATCTCTGTGAAATGGAAATGCTGACTTTCAAAATGTGAAGAAAACAAAAAGGTTGAGAGACACTGTACTGATTTAAGACTTCCTGGAAACTTTTGCCAACAGGGTCTCTATGGATCCTAGCCTTCTATTCCAGAAACTAATAATACTTTTTGCCCTTTCTCAGAAGTCTGGCACTTCTATGCTCATGTGCAGAACTGTGAACTCAGCCAAATGGAGTTTCCATCTGCCCAGATCTATAGAAGCTGTGCTACTGTGCTTATCTCAGTAAAATTATTCAAAGTTTTCTCTATGTATTTTATTCTAATCATTGATTAATTTTCTTTCCCTGTGTTTTTGATATCTTTCACCCACTCCCCTTCTGATAACAAAATGCAAGATGAATTGGCAGCATACCTGTTAACTGAGACTTTGGCCCAAATCAACTCATCACCCTCTAACCATATTAATTCAGTATAATGTAATTTATTTCCAGGATTTAATTTCTCATAATAATACAGTCATCATGTCAAGGATTACTGTCTCAAATGTTTTAAGCAGTGCAGTTACATCCAGGTTCTTGGGAAGTATTGTCTCTCATGCAAATAAGTTACAGAATCACAGAATGGTTTTGTTGGAAGGTACTTTTAAAGATCAACTTGTACAAACCCCTGCTGTAGTCAGGGTCACCTTTCACTAGATCAGAATGCTCAAAGCCCCATCCAGTTACAGTGTTTTCAATGATGGGGCAGCAGGCAGTAACCAGACAGCAGACATATTCACGACCAAAGACTTTGGAAGGTTTTTCTGCCTTTCATTTTAAGTGGAACTTTATTAACAATATCCCTTCCAAGGCATAAGAATTGCTCCTTTTACTATGAGAATTCTTAACAGAACTGTTGTCATTTTTATTTACTCCTAGTAATACGATTGCAATGAGCCAAATCACTTAGTAAATTTTTTCTGTTCAGAATGTAAAATTCATTCTCTAGATGCTCATTTCTATGAATGAATACACTACTCTCTGTTCATAAATTATAGAAGAGGTTTTAAGAAAACATAGACTTTGGAGTTAGAGGACTAGGAGATGTTTATGCACAGAACAAATAGAGCAAACAGGTCTACATAGCTAGGTCTTTATTAAGTTAGTAATGACTAATGGGATAATGAAATTTAGATTTGCTTGAAGTTTTGCCTTCATATGTTTTATGCCCAGAAATGGTCTGAATGCAATGATGAAAAACATGTATGACCTGTTTCCTTCTTTCTTTTTAAATAATTTACACTGTAAGCCTTCTACCAAAATATGTAGACTATAATAAATATTCAAACATATATTTCTTTACATTAATATTCAATAGGACAATTACTTTCAAGCAAGAATACTTTTAGGTGAGTATAGTAGTCCTTCCAAAACATTGCGTTTTCTAAAGTCACACTCATCTGAATGCCACACAGAAGAGCTATGCAATCAGTCAGCTAAATTCCTGTGCTTTCTCTCTGCTGCCTTCCCTACAGGAGAGTTGGTCTGCAAGTGTGGTGCTTTGACCCTGGCTGCACACCAGGTGCTCACCAGAGCTGCTCTATTATCCCATCCTTAGATGGGAAAGGGAGAGAAAATAGAGCAAAAGGCTCACAAGTAGAGATCAGGTCAGGGAGAGATCATTCACCTGTAAACAACATGGACAAAACAGATTTGGGGAAAATAATTTTGTTTAATAGCAATTAAATCAGAGTAAGGTAATTGTGGGAGTCCAGGGTGTTCCCCTGGCTTCCCTGGATGCCTCGAGACCCTCCAGGCAGGGTGTTCAGAGGGTTTGGTATAGTGCCCAAGACCCCTGGGGACTGGATTTTAGTTCCTGGAAAAGATTACCAACATTGCAGGAAGAATTACAAGTCACAAAAATTAAGTAGAATATAAATTAGATTGTCAAAAGGTAGAAAAATGAATTTTTAGAAATGTTTATATTGGGGGTTTAAACCTAAGATGGAGGATTTTGGGCGTGGTATGTCTTTTCTTCTTCTTCATGTCATCCATCTTCTGAGTCAGGATGGCATCACTGGATTGGTTTGGGACAAAGTTGGACAGTGTAATAAAGATGTCATGTATTGGAAAGTAATTGTAAACATTAGGTATGAAATTTATAGCATAAAAGATAAGTCCTGCCCCAAGGGCAGGCAGAGTGTGCCTTTGATCGACATGCTACACAGACCTCTGTTAGTTAGAGAAAGAATTTCTTAGATAAGAAAGAATAAACAACCTTGGAAACATCAGAAAATGGCTTCCTGACCCTTCTTTGGAGCTCGAGCTGGGAAAACTTGAACTCTAAACCACATAATGTCCTGTTGTGGGTGATCTCAAGTTCAGGAGACCCCACAGACAGTGACAGGTAATGATAAATAAAATCAAACCTTAAAAACACCTTCCCCTCCCCCACTTTCTTATCAGGGTCAACTTTATTCCTGATTTCATCTTCACCTTTCCCCCCACAACCACACAGGAGGACAGGGAATGTTATGATCAGTTCATCACATGTTTTCTATACAGCTCCTTCCTTCTCAGGGGGAAGACGTCTCACACTCTTCTACTGCTCCAGAATGGGGGTCCCTCCCATGGGACACAGCCCTCCAAGAACTTCTCCAAGAAGTGTCTTTCCCATGGCAGCTCTTCATGAACTGCTCCAGCATGGGTCCTTTCCACAGGGTGCAGTCCTTCAGGAACAGTCTGCTTCAGAGTGTGTCCCCCGTGGAATCACAAATCCTACCAACAAACCTGCTCTCACATGAGCTAACTTCTTCACAGGGTCAGAGGATCTGCCAGGAGTCTGCTCCAGCACAGGCTTCCCATGGAATAACAGCCTCTTTCAGACGTCCACCTGCTCTGTTGTGGGATGCTTCATGTACCGCATGGTGGATCCCTGCTCTTTGCGTTCCTCCATGGGCTACAGAGGCACAGCTGTTTCACCATGGTGCGCCCCACGGGCCTGCAGCGGAGTCTCTGCTCTGGTGCTTGGAGCACCTCTGTGGGAAATAGAAAAGGTATAAAACTCTCAGAAAGCTGTGTGAAAGCTAATCTCAGAACGGAAGAATGCAAGAATGCTGAAGATGCAAGGACTATAAACAATAAGGCTATGAGCTGTGTAGAGACAGGCCTTAGGAAAATGCTAAGCGGGATAGTAGAAACGTGTAAGTTTATAATGAACCTTTATGCATTGTTTTTAAGCTACTACAAGTAAGCATTGTCCAAAGCAGGATGTACAGGTAGCTTTATTAACTGGCTTTAGCAAACGCTTGTCAGCTTTTAACATTTTGCCATTGGCTAGGAAGATGTTAAAAGACTTTTTAATTTTTTAAGAGAATTTTGTCTGCTGTTGTAGCCACTGAAGCTGTTTCCATCTCTCATGTTTGACCCTTTAAAATGAGACTGATCATTATAATGGAATAAAAGCTTCAAGACAGCTGCTCCAGCAGTCCCATCCTGTTGTTTGTGTATATATATGTACATATGAGAAAAAATTACAGATCCAATGCACCTCCTGTCCTTCTCCTCCACTGACCTTGGTTTTACAGAGCTGTTCCTCACACAGTCTTACTCCTCTCCCTGGCTGCAGTTGCAGCTGCACAACAGGTTTCTTCCTTCTTAAAACCCCATTATCCCAGAGGCACTGCCATCGTCACTGATGGGCTTGGCCTTGGCCAGCCCTGTCTGGGGGTCTGTCTTGGAGACAGCTGGCCTGTCATGGAGCCAGATGGAATTGGCTTTGTTGGACATGGGGGAAGTATCTGGCAGCCTCTCACAGAAGCCATCCCTGCAGCCCCCCACTACCAAAACCATGGTAAGCAAACCCAGCACAAGAAGAAAAGCAAGGAGATAAGAATTGTGCAGATTTTTATTCAGTGAAAAGAACATTACTGCTACAAATGGAAACAAAATCAGGAATCCAAGTTAAAACAGTTGAGACATCTCTCCAGATAATATTCCAGAGAGCTATAGCAAACATTTAACAAATCAAAATTGTGAATTCCTTCAGAAAGGTCCTACCACAGCCTGTGTTAATTACCTCTGCCTGCTGTCTACTTTAGTGGATAGTGATTCCCTTCAGAAACATTGCCACCTATGTTGGCACAGGTTTCACGACATAAAGGGAGTCTGAGCACTGGGATCAGATTTCTGTCCATGTGTTAAGTTTTCTTCAGATAGGAGACAGCACTCAAATATTAACAATACCTTTTTCAGCATCTCAGTACGCAGGTGAAATTTCTTCTGTTTTCCTTGCAAGAATGTAAAATAAAGCATCTATTTATTTATTTTATTTATTTTAAATAAATAATATTTTTAAAATATCTCATGAAATAATGTGCTCCCTATATTATTGTACAGAACAGATTTGTCTCAAACTGATACTTTCTTGCATTTTTCATATATTTTCCAATGCTGACTCTGGGTTCAAAGGATTTCCTGGGAGCAGCCAGGTCAGAAGCAGCTGTGGCAAGTTTTAACTCAGCCTGTCACCTTGTGAGAAGAAGAGTGGGAGCAGAAGCAATTTATATGTCATTCACTAGAAATGAACTCTGATACCTCAGATGGAAACTAAGTAAAAAATGTGAGTGATGGTAGGCCACTTGCCTCTGCTGAGGTACAATTCACTTGCCTCAATTTGATCTTACCAAGACACTCATGCTCAGGACTCCAGTCCTTTAGTTTTGCCAGAAAATATACAGAGATTTTGTCAGACTTTTTAGTCTGGTTGAACAGTCACACAGATGCTTCATGCTTGCTGTGACTCCTAAAATTCAAAAGACCAAGGCAGACATACACAGTGAGAGCTAAGTATTAACAGAGCACTCATAAAGTCAATTGATTAATAACCTTAAAAGACAAAAATACTAAAGAAGTATTAAAATGAAGTTTTTAAGTACTACTGACATCAGTTAATTTCTCAAAACATCCACTCTGTGCTGCCAGCAACTGCTTTAACATGTTAAAGATTTGTGGGTTTTTTATTGCCTTTTTTTTCTACAGAAGTCATCATAAGACACTCAGAGACATTGAAAACAGAGTTTTGTGTTTTAAAAATGTCCTTCAAAATGCCATAACTAAAAATCTTTCTCATTCCCTACTTAGCCTTAAATATCTGTGGTTTGATGTTCATTTGTGTTTGCATCTGTAAGCTATTAACAGTATTATTAACAGCACTGCAAATTATGGGCCAAAGTAAGTGAAAAGTTCTAAATATGCTTTCTCTGGGAATTAGAAGGTAAAAGTATTCATTGCTATGATTCCTTAAATTCGGGTTTCTTTAAGATTTCAGGTGAGAGTATGTAATTTTCAGTATGGCTTAATTATGCTGTGAAGTACAGCTGAGTATGTGTGTCACTGGTGTTCCTTAGTGCTTTACTGCTATTGCATCATGTTCACTTCAAGGTGATAATTCATTAATCTAATAAATAAGAAAGAGAAAAGCTGGCTCAAAATCCCAAGATACACATACAGAAAAAAATCCTTTTCTAGAATGTTAGAGATCAAATCCACCACATTTTATATTTTAAAGATCTGTGTTTCAATGTTGTGCTGAAAATAAGTAATAAACCTGCTATGTGATGTACAGAAAAAGAAAAAGAGAAAAGTATATTGGGGAACACTAAAGAACTGACACCTCATATAAGCTGACCAGGAGTTATCAACAATCAAGGAGGAAATAAGGAACACAAGGAGGCATAAAAATGTCATACAGGATTTTTTACAGCACAATATTAGCATTATTTCAGGAAAACAACAAAAAGATTGTCTCAGTTTTGATGGAGTAACAAAAGAATTAGACACATTAGTCTGCTAAACACCACTTTAAAGGCTGAAGTTGAAAGTTTAAACTCACCCCTTCTGCTTTCTGACAATGGCACAGCTCATACTTTTTCAGCATCAGAGTTCCCTGAGCATCAAGTAATGCTTCTGGGAGAACCTTCTAACACTTCACTTTCAGCAGTGCCCATTTTAGCTTGAGTCCTATGCCAAACTATGAATTTTTCCTGCTCTGTGACAAAGAGTTTAGTTATGTATGTATTCATAGAGTCCTCATTTTCCTTTTTGCTCAATGGAACCAGGGAAGGACAGAGTTGTATTCAGTCACCACATCTGTAACACCTAATTTTCACTTGCAGGAGACATTCATATTGGTTCACACTCATCTCTTTTGGAATGAAACAATTTTGTGAGGAGGAAATAAGGTTAAATATGTAGTAAGTGAATCCAGGCACCTTCCATTGCACCCCGACTAAGCGGTTACAAATGGTTCAGATTTGGCATTCAAGGTTGTCACTTCTAGAAATGACCTACAAATCCCTGTATGTAACCTCAGAGCTCCTCTGGCCCCAATTTGTGTTCTTACAAGTCCAAAAAAGTATTTTGTAGATGAATGTGCATTCCTCTGTGATGATGGGTTTGCAAAGAGCAACCCTGCCTTTGTACACTTCAGACACACAGAGCTGAATCCACCGTCCTGCACCTTTTGCACGCACTTGGGAGTTCTCACAAAGCCTTTTTTGGACTTGCAAGAACATTTCATAGGGGACAGAGGAGCTATGAAGCTAAGCAGAGGAAAGAATTTGTCACTTCTAGAAGCTGGTAACCTTGCTCTAATTAAACCAAAAGAATGAATATAGCAGAGACTGACGGTATTTTACCAGCTTCAGTCTTACCTTTCATACTTGCTGGGAGTAGGCAGCACAACAAACATTATTCCAGATGGGCAGATGGATTTTGTTTTGGAGAGTACAAGATGGTTTGCAGCAAAAGGGGAAAAAAACAAAAAAAAACCAAAAAAAAAACAACAAAAGGACAATAAAGAAAAAGGATTTTTTCAGAAGAAAATGAATGTTTGAGGAATGTGGGCAGCTGAGGAATACGGATCTGAGACCAAAGAGAGAAGCTGAGTTATAAAACTTAGATATATTCTTAGCATTCTTACAACCCACCACCAGGTGATTATAGAATCTTGTGGGATACAAAAAGAAAGGAGTTTTGATTCCAAAAGATGGAGGAGGCTGCAGATGCTACAGTTTCAAGGCAAGTCCCATAACTACTAGAAAAGGAGACAGAACTGTCTCATCTTACAGTTACAGGGGGAAAAAAACAAAACAAAACAAAAAAAAAAAAAAAAAAAAAAAAAAAAAAAAACAAAAACCCAAACAAGATAAAACAACCCAGCCAAGCCAAACAACAGGCTGGTGTTGGATATTTGAAAACAATGTATACATAAGTGTTTTCATGAGACAGTTTAGGTTAATGAAGCCCAGGTGTTGCTTAAGCTTGAAATTCTTATACCCTAAAAGATATAAGAGATTTTAATGCACATTAGTAAAATTAGTGTTTGTGTTTCTTCTGACTCCATCATGCAACTCCCTCTCCAGCCAGTTCTACACAAGCAGTGGGGTTTTGCTGCTTTTGTTGCTTTTTAGGGCTGAGGGTCTTGTTGCAATGACAAAATACAAAAGGTTTTATTCTACTACAACATTCTATAGAACTAAGAGCTAGGTGACTGTTTCTGTACTTAATTAAATACAGTAAGGTATTCCCTTCTCCATGCCCATACACAGATCATTCTGTTATAATCAGACAAGAACAGCAAAATAATGTATCAAAACTACCCCTACCCGGCATTTCTCATGAACCTGATGTCAGAATTATGTTATACACTAGAAGAAAGAGTAAAATATTTCTTTTTTCTTATAAAGAAATAATGTGCATCCTAGAGTGTAGAGCAGTTATCCTAGAAAAACTCAAATTTGTTTCATACAATTTTTTGTACATTTAAGTCATACCATGTTTTGACCTTAAAACAAAGTATGTTACTGTATATGCAAACATATATGAAGAAATACAAAATTACTTTTGACACAAAAGGCTGGATGACTATTATTATCTATGTTTTCCCTCTACATTTTATGAAATACTTTATGCAATAAACAATGGCTACCATATCACATGAAAGTAATTTTCTCCCCAGGTTGTTGATTTTCTTTTTTTTCCTTAAATGTGAATATGTATGTTTACATGTGGGTCAGAAACTCCTTGGTCCCAAGAAGATATGCATTAAAATCACATAGACTTGTAAAGGTAGTTTCTAATATTAACCAACAAGGAAAATAAATACATAAAGCTGTGGACTTCAACAAGCTTATTCAAATCAAAAGTACTCAGGCATAAGAAGAGGTTATTCCATGTCTAAGATCAAAGTAGGAGAAGCAGAACTTTTACCTCCAGGAAAGAGACTATTGGCTTAAGTGATCAAGAAGTGTAAGTGATTAATTTGGTCTAATTGGGCTGCTGCTGCTCTTTGAGGGATTGTCTGAACAGCAGATCCAACTTGTCAGGAGCCACACTACCACATCTATCTTGTAGGATCAGAATACAAATTACTCTCTATATGATAAGATCATCATCAACATCACCTGGAGTTCTCAGTGGGTTTTCAGCACTCAGTGTATTACTTTGAGGGTGTTATACTCCTTCTGTACCAAAAAGAATTCAGAGGAAGATGATTATTTCCTGCTGGCAACTGGAGAAGTTTCCAGAACCATTTAATTCAACAGACTTTCGATCACCTGCTGGCAGTCTATTTTGCTTTGTATATCTATATACAAACATTGCCGTGTTGCGTAATGTATGTATAGACACACACACACACACACACACACACACACACACACCCCATGGATGAACACACAGTGTTTTCAAGTTGTTTAACAAGGACCAATATGTCCTGTTCAACCCCAGAATTTCTGCAGACTTTGAAAAATTGACTCATAAAACTGACTGATAAAAGGCAGTGGATTCACTCGGATAAACCGTTGTTCCTAGATGCATTTCAGTACACTTTCTTTTAGATTTCTTTACATGAAACTGCTGGTCTCTGCTTGAGGAGAGGTCACCTTGATTGTAAAGATGAAAACAAGTATTTGAGAAGCCTACTGAGATTACTTTTAGAAAACCATTGTGTTAGTTCCATCTCTGAACATTTACAGATCTTTTTCTATCACGACACATTTTGTTCTATCAGCAGCAAACCACAATCAGCATAGATAGCGTTTTCTCCTATTTATGTTAGGGGACATAGCATTTCCATTTCTTTCTAGCCCCAGCAATAACAGAAGAGGTCAGATGCCACCCTTAGGGAAATGCATTCTGAATTAAACAAATATACATTCTTGGCTGCTTTTTTTGCTTTATATTTTTAATAGTCTATAGGAAAGGAAAAGCCAAATCTTGTCTTTCTGCTTTGCTTTGTTTATTAGGGTGGTCAGAGATCTCCTTGGGAAAAAAGAAGTAAACATAATTCGTAATGAGGATTTTAAAAATATTTCCCTCCTTCAGCTCCTCTCTTTCCTTCTCACTGTGATTTGGCAATAATTTCCCTTGCTTCCTTTATTGGTTGCTGAGAGGTTCTTATCTATGCGGCCTCATTTAAAAAAAAAAATAGAAGCTGTTGGAGACACTTCTGGTTTCAAGTATTTTTTAGAAGGTAGTGCCCCTGAAATCCTTGTCCTTTCTCCTAAATCCCTGAGTTGTTCCTAATGACAGAGTGAACTGAAATCCATAAGGAAACACCCTCATACCAAAAGCTGCAGCAGCTTGGCCCTATTTGTTTTCCTGTCCATAAAACCAGGGAAGTCCATTAAAAATGGAAATAAACCTCATTAGTAAATCTGCTAATTATATCTAAGTGAAAAGCTCAAGTGGTTTTGGTGAAGAGAACCAGTACATCACTCACACTTGAGATGATTTTGAAAGAAAATTTAACATGGCCAAGGCATTTAAAATTAAGATTTAATCTGCAATTTTTTCAAGGACAGAGGTATGGCTGGTGTTGTGCAGAATGGATGAATTTAGTTATTTAGAACAAAATTGTAGTCCTCCAGTGTTGGTCAGTTTCCTCCTGATCTTAAATAAATCAAATAGGCTGTAAAATTTGACTCAAAGTTACCAGCAAGAGGTTTGGTTTTGGTTTGGTAATAAGCAAGTAGATAAGAACTGGGCCAAGTGTGAATAGTACAAGTTCTGTTTGGGGAGGGAGCAGGGGAGCAGGGAAATGAAAGAAGATAATTTTCTTGCTGTTTGGCTTTTAGGTTTTTTGGTGGTTTGGGGTTTTTTCTTTTTTTCTTTTATTTATTTTTTCTTTTTTAATTTTTTTCTTCTGTTAGATGACTGGGACTTTTTTTATTGCTGAGCTTT
This sequence comes from Cinclus cinclus, assembly GCF_963662255.1. Lineage (NCBI taxonomy): Eukaryota > Metazoa > Chordata > Aves > Passeriformes > Cinclidae > Cinclus > Cinclus cinclus. Next base: position 95,033,794 of record NC_085046.1, on the reverse strand, counting down.
TTGGGAAGGGTCAGACTGCTATTCTGGGTTAAGTGAATGAGACAAGTTAATCCCTAAGGTTGTGAACTGCATAGTAAAATAGGTTAATTTATTCTTCAATATGACAGAAAACATGACTTATTGCTTTCTGTGCAAAATTTATGGCATAAATCAATAAGAAATTAAAGAGTGAGATAGGATGTTTAGAGTCAGTGATGGTGAACATTAATACAAAAGCTAATCCATCCCATAAAAGAAAAGAATCATTAAAATATTCCTTTTTCTTTACTAAATCAGTGGAGAGGAATGTGTCTGCTGTGCAGATAAGCTCCTTTTCAGCTGCTACTCTTTCTGTGGTCTGGAGAATTATGTAATTTTTAATATATTTGAGACCATTAACAGGACAAACAGTGAAGCCTAACATTTATTCAATAGCATCATTAGTTTTCTGCAAAACTTCCATATTGTTATCAAGTCCTCATATTTGTAAATGAATACATGCAAAATAAACTTCTATAGAAGAGTATAAAACATATCTCATTCTATCTTGCCTTTGTTCTTTGAGTGCATCCTGGAGGACATGTGGGCATGTGTATGTACAGTGAATATGAATATATACAAAATACCTGTACTTCTTGAGTGCTATATTGGTGGTTCATGATCTTCCTAGTATCAAATGAGCTTTATTCCATGAGTCTTATTCCCTGGGTTCTTGTCAGGGTTGTTTCTGAGTCTGTCTCTCCTTCTGTACTTCTGTTTCCTGCTGTGACAGATTTGGGTAATGTTTATCAGTGGACAACTTTTTCTGTAGTTACTGCATTTTACCCCCTTCTCTGTTTATGGTACATGAGGATACACTGCTACAAAATATTTGTCTAGACTCAGAATGTAGCACCTAAATATAACAGGACAGTGTGAACTTACAATTTGTAGAAGAATGACAACTTTGTTTTTTATCCACGTGTAACCTCTGTAATGAAAAGATTATTAACTGAGGAGCTAAAAGTCCAGGAGGCACTGGAGATAAAAAAACAAGTGACTTTATAAATCTCAGTGGCTGTGACTGCTGTAATAATCCTTCAGAACTGAATTGAGGCATCTTCTCCATTTACATGGGCTGGTTTAATGGAATGGGAATTGTTATGGCTAAGAGTGCCAAACTTAAGGAGGATTGGAGGGCGCCCCTCCAAGGAAAGAACAATATTGATGATTGAAATAGATCGTGATAGAAGATAAAAATTACTTTCTAAAAGATATAGGCCCTTGGGCTAAGAGTAAATGTGGTATTATTCAGCCATCAGTTTAATATCTGAAATATCTTATTTTTTTTAACAGTATTCTCTTTGGCAGGGAGTGGGTAAATGATTAATTAGATCTTTACCATTTCTAATGGCTCTTGTCTTGTGATTTATATATTTAAAAAGTAAAAGAATGTCCTAGCATGAGGGACACAGAGAAAATGCGTGAGTAAAGAGGAAAGCTTGAAACTAAATGCCATGAATTATATCAGCTTTCTCTGATGGAGTTTTGAAGCCTGAATGATCATCTAGCCTGACCTCTGTAATATTACAAGCCATAAAATTTCACTTTGTTATACCAGCTCTAAGCCCAATTTATCTTACTGAAGAGATGAAAAAGTAGGAGTCAGATTTTCAATGATATTTAGGTCTTAAAAAGGTGGAGGTAAAAATATCGGTACAAATTGGCTGCTTCTCATTGATTTCATGAAAAGTTGACATCCAGCAACTTTACACTGTGTCTAAAACCCTGACTAGGTCTCTCTCTGAGGGTTTTGAATTACATGGAATGTCTGGTCACACACATTGACATATATACAAATAACATTACACTTTTCTAAACATAATTCATGAGACAAGATAGAAAGGCTCTTGGCAAGAAGCATGTTCATCCCTTTGACTGCACCATCTGATAAGAAGCTAACATTTCTTCATTGTTTGGATGGGGATTTATTTTCCTAACTCAAATTTCTCTCAAATGACCCCAAAAGCTAGTATCTGGGGGTTAGAAAGAGTCCAGCATTCTAAACACCAACCCTGAAAAGTGCCTTGATATCAAAATCTAATTTATTTCTAAAAGAACCTTATAAATGAGAGAAAGGGATCACAAGAACATTCTAAACATTCTAAGTGCCATTTTAAATTACATTTTAACAGGGATTAATACAAACATCCTACTTATGGCCATGAAAAGTTCTTCATATAGTGATTTGGTAATTAAATACCACTGAAAATAAGTATATTATATTCTGGAGAATATTAGCTTTCCAGATGCTTAAGGTAGAAATTGTGAGGGAGTTCAGCAACAATCCCTAAATTAAGTTTACCTTAGCTTTTCCCTTCTGTAAATTACATAATTGTTCTACTTTTTATTGCTGAGCAGAAGGTAAGTAGGAGTAATATTACAAAACACATAGAAATATGTTATTATTTTTGCTGTGAAAAAAAAATGTTAGAGAAGCAGAAAGAGCAACACTAAAAAGAAATACATTTCCTTCCACCCTCACTTGAAATTTCCCAGTATGCATACTACTACTACCCACCATCTCATAATAAAGGTTAAACCAGGTGTATGTTTCATTAAGTACTTGGAAATTTCTTTGTAAACTTTCTTCACTTTGCAATAGCATGCAGTAGAAGTAGATTACTTCAAACCATCAAATACATTTGAGGGAAATTTGTATTTAAAAATAAGTCTAAGTGTACCACGTAAATTATATTTCTCTCAGTGGTAAACCAGGATGAAGAGCAACAGGCATCATTCACTTCAACTTTAGCAGGGTTTTCAACACCCTCTTTCACAGTACTTCTACATCCAAGATAGGACATTATGATCCGGATGAGAGTACAAGAGGTTGGGTGATCCGATCTTGAAGTTCATGCTTAATGGGTTGTGTTCTCTGTGTTGTACCAGTCTGTCAGTAACAAAAGGGCAACTTCAGGAGGCTCTACTGGGTTAACATCTCTGTCAATGACCTGTAGGATATAACGGGGTGCACATTTATAGAGGGTACAGAGGACACAAATTCAAGGACAGACAGGTTGGGATCAGCCCTGAGGGAAAGTCCCTGGGACCTGATGGGCAATGAGCTGAGTCCCAGACAAGAAGGTAGCCAAGAGCTTTGTGGGCTGTTTGAACAGGAACACAGGCAGTTAATACAGGCAGTGATCATTCCCCTCTGCCCAAAACTCATCAGACTACAGCTGAAATACTGTGTCCAGTTTTGGGACCTCCTGTACAAGAAAGAAATCAAAACCTGTAACAAGTTCAGCAGGATGGAGGAGGTCAGAGCATTTGCCCTGTTAGGAGAAACTGAGGGACTGTGACTGGTTAAACCTGAATACAAGTGGATTCCTAACAAGACCCCCTCTGGTACCTACTGGAAAATTTTCAGGCAGTCAGGCCATCCACAGCCACGCATGCTGGGAGAATGACATTCAATAGCATGAAGAAACTAGAGACGTTCATGTTGGATATGCAGAAAAAATTCCTGACTCTGAGAACAGCCCAGCACTGGGACAGGCTGCCCAGACAAGCTCTGCAGTCTCCTGCTGCGTAGGTTTTCAAAATCCAACAGGGTCAAGCCCTGAATAGCCAAATCCAACCTCAGAGCTATCCCTGTTGTGAACAGGAGGTGGGAATAGAGACTTCTTGATGTCTTGTCTGGACCTGAATTGATTTTGGCTCTAAGAAACATTAGGCAATAGTGATATCGCAGGTGCTCCCCAGCCCTCCTTAAATGAGTAACTAGAAAGACCAACGTCTTAAATTGGTCTTTCAACATTCAAGAAAACAAAAAGACAAGAGGAGTAATTGTATCTCCAATTTCACAAGCTATTTTAGCTATAAAGTCTGAGAATTGTAATGTACAAGCCTGATGAAGCCTGCCACCCTGATATCTGCCCGGTCAGAGGGTCAGTCTGAAGGCCAAGAAATTCATGTCTTGAATAAAACTCTCCCTTGGCAGACATATCGCAGCATTCCTCCAGTTACCCTGATACTGGAAAGCTTAATTTTGCTTCACACCCACTGCAATGGATGCTCCCATCTAGTGATAATTCAGTCAAATTTCCTTCTTTATAAACTTTAATTATCATCTCTTACATTACAACAAAACTTTTGTTAGCATCATTTCTGAATATGTTTCACATACACAGGACTTCAAATATCAATTTGACCTGCATTTCCTTAGAGACTATTAATTGTCTGAGATATTTATTCTCCGTCTCATTAAATAAAATTTGTTTCAAATGTAATTAGACTGGTTTAAATTGTACTACTTATTACTTTTGCAAGCAATGGATGTAAAAAATCTTTCTGTTTCTGAAGAACCACATTGGGGTGTGAACAAACACCTTCATCTGATAAATATTAGATGAACTGTAATTTCTGATTCACTCAGAGGATGTTAAAAAATCTGGAGTAAATAATGTTACCTACTTAATGTTGCCTAGTAGTAAATTGTATTTTAAATAGTGTGACTAATTTTTGGCCAATCCAACTTAAGCAGTTTTCAGGTACTTAGAAGGAACTTAGTCACTACCATCTCTTACATACCTACTTTAATCTTTTCTTTTTATATTTTAATATTTTCTTTTAGAGCAGTGTGCACATAAGCAATTATCTTTGCTTAAGACAATTCCTTTAAGAGAACTGACTACAGCAAGCATAAGAAGTACATATTATTTTACAGTCCTTGTGCTTTATTGCTAATTTAATTAACTCCCATTTACCCACAAACACAGCTTGATGGATATATTCTCTTCTTTATTATGTCAATTAGCACCCTGCAACACGGTGCTTCGTAAAATTATCTCATCTGTTGCAGATGACAATGCTCCTCAGTGGTCATATTCAACAATATATAAGGCTCACAAGAGCTGGTCCTTGGCAGCTCTTCCCAACTTCTGCTTCCCTGAGGCTAAGGATGAGACTGTGATAATTAACAGAACCCTGAAAATTCTTTACTCTGTAGGTGAAGAGAGAAACAGCTCCAAAGGCAATTCTCCATAAATCTTAGTTTTATCTATCAGATTTAGAAAAGCCAACATACTGAAATGCATTTCTTTCTTTTGTTTGCAGAGGTACTTGCAAGCAAGCATTGGGGAAAATAGACCTGTTTGTCTTTGCTGAAAGCAGAAAAAGCATGGCCAGCTTCACTGCTGCTAACTTTTCAGTCTCGTGTTCAGAGAGACCTAGCACCATTAGTAACATCTAGGAGACACCTATTCGAAATTAATGGAAAATGCTGGTCCTGACAATTCCTATTTACTTTTATGAGGAGAAATTATAACCTGTCCACTGTATACCTAAACCCAAATATTATTGTACCTATGGATATTCATTTGCAACAAAAAACAACCTTTTATTTGTCTCCACTTCTGTTCTGACAGAGCCACCTCATGCTAATGTGGAGTGCATTATTCACTGTAGAATTCCTGTAAATAAACATCACATATGTATTTGCTCTTAGTCATGACTGTGTGATTTCGTCTCACAACTGGTGATGAACTGGAGGCTTTCTTTTCTCAGAGCAAATACCAAAACTTTCAAATTGAGTCAATTACTGCTTTTTCAGTGTGGCTCTCAGTGTTCCAGCTAGTCACACAGAAGAGCTCCCTTTTGCCCATACACAGCTCCCTCCAACTGCAGCAGGATGTCTGCACTCAGAACTTGAATATAAATTCAAAAGGTAGAAGAGATACCAATCTCTTTCATGACACCTTCTCTGGGACAGCCCGAATAATCTATTCTAAAACTAAGCAAATAAATCCCCCAGGATTCCTAAGTTTGAAATTCTATGAGCCTCTGTACTGTAGCAGAATTAACTCAACTTTCTTTGCAGTTTTCCCATCACAGAATCCTTTCTGTACAGACCTCAGTCTCTGAATGAAACATATCCATATGCACCAGTTGAAAGCATTTTACATAAAATATAAAAAAGTAATGTAGGCTTATAGGATGCAGCACAATATGTTGGAGATTTTTTGAAACAGTAATCACTAGTAATAAATTACTTATACCTGACTGACACTTAAAGGAGAATGTTCAACAGAAGATATTTGATGAATTTTCTGGAAAATCTTTCCTGTAATATTAGATGTGAACAGAATGCATGCAGAAAACTGCCTAACTGTAGATGAAACAAAGACACCATGTAATTGAACTGAGAATTAGTGTTCTCAGGAAATCAATGCCTTCCTGATTAATTAGCATACAGCTGCTAATCACCCTCTAAACTGTTGTTACAACCAGACATAACTCTGCCCATACACTTCACTAGAAATTACTTAAATGCCTGCTCATTTTAAATTCCCTGTAAAAAGAAGGTATCAAAAACAGAAATAAAAATACAGGCCTAAAACAGAAAATCTCAGTTTTCTAACTGATTTGGGGGCGGAGTTTATTCTCTAGCCTAGGGAAATAGCAGCTGAACAAAGGCAAGACTTCAGTTCTACAGTACTTAGACTTTTGCCAGATATAGAAAAAGCTTATTTTTACTTCTTTCATGACAGACTTCTTTAAATTCTGATTTTAAAAAATGAAATTCTACTACATAGAAATATTTATAAAATATACATAGAGATAAAATTCTAACGTTTAATATTACCACCTTCTCTTCCTCTGCTCCCTGATTGCCCTAAGGAAAACATGTGAATCCACTACAGCATTTAAATCCAAGCTATCACCTGGGAACTTTAGAAAGCAGGTGAGTATTTTCCACTGAAATTCCTATTAGGGATACTGTCAAAGCAAAACAAATGTAAAAAAAATTGGGAACACTTAGTGTTATATTGCATCAGACTTCTTTATCATTCTTTGCCTACTTATAGAGTATAATTTTATTTATGCAGGAATTTCCATCTGAGAAACGGGAAAATTAAGAGAGAGGAATTGAACCTAGTGGAACTTAACCTTTTTTTTCCAACAAAAATTTTTAATAGAGTGCTAATGAAGCAGAGAAATATAGCAAACCTGCCCCAGCAGATAAACTCTATAGAGAAGAAATATATATTATATCAAATGAAATCAAAGAAATAATATCATATCAAATGTGGTGTGAGTTTAAGGATCAGAGAGAAGACTCATAAGTTTAGCCAGAAATAACATTGGAAAGTATTAGATGGGGTTCCCCTTGACTGTACGCTAGTTTTATGCACTTCCCCTTTGTGACAAATCAGTGACATCCGAACTGAACATTCAAAACTCTTTGGTGCTTCAGGGGCTTCTTCTGGCTTTACAGTTTTTGGCACTGTGTCCATCAGTAACTAGGTCTGGGGAAACCCATCCAGCAAACAGGAAAATAAACAAATCCCTTCATCCAAAATGCAAATTAACTGGAATGTGTCCATTTAAAAGTAATTCCAATACCATGGCGAATAGCTTATAATACCAAAAGTATTTTACCTTATTTCCTGAGAGTTTTGGTTTGTTTTTGTTTTTTTTTTTTTTTTAAATTACAGCACTAATTTGGTTAAAATAGGGTATGCACATTAAGAGTAATAGCTGTCCTAGGATAAAACTAGATGGCTACTGGATGGCTATGCTCTTCTCATAAAAAACATAAAAAGTGCATAAAAACATACACTGGAGAAAAAGCCTTCCCTCTGTTTAGTTCAGTTCATTTACTAGTAATTTTATCAGTGTTTTGTCTGAATCAAAACTAGAAATTTTTTTAGCATAAAACAGTTAAGATGATTTTAATCTAGATTCCTTAGAGCTTGCCTTAAAAATGAAGCTAATCTGTGCTATTGTACTCAAGTACCTTCTGTGTCAAGTCTGTGTATAGCAACATCCTAAATCCTAAAATCATTTATGTTGGGAAAGACCTTTAAGGTCATCAAGTACAACCATTAACCTGGCACTTCAAAGTCCCTCCAATAAACCATGTCCCTTCCACAGATTTTAAATACTTCCAGGGATGGTGACTCAACCACTTTGTATTTTGATATATTTCTTCCTAGCATAGTTCAAATGAAACGTGAATTAAAATTTCTAGACTGATTATTTGACCTGAGTGCCTGAAATGACAAAAAGTCACATTTTTTTCCAAAAAACCCAAACCCCTTGGAACATTTGCTTCATATCTGAAGCAGCAACCAATCAAACCATTCAGTAGGAATGTTGTGTATAAGGGCAATGCTAGAAAGAAGACAAGATCTTGTCATAACACATGGGAACTGGATAATTTGTTTCTTTACAGCTTTTGGCATGCTTCATAACAATGGAGATTTACTATATGTCTTTCACATAGGATTCATAGGAATGTTAAGTGAATAACAGAAAACTAAACAAGATACAAGGTGTAGAGCTGCCATGAAAATTCCCCTAACAGTAGTTAAATTTTCCCTTCTGAAATGGAAATATTTTAATCTGGTATCTGTCCCAAAGTGATGTTAGATTAATAAAGAGAAGGTTATCCACAAAAAAATTAAAGAAAAATAAAATGTTTAGTGGTTTGTCTGTTTCTCAAATGTTTTCTTCATGATTGGTCCTAGTGTAGAAAAAGCTTTGGGTTAAACAGAAAACATAAATTTAATGGCAACTTCATAAAATCATAGAATGGTTTGGGTTGAAAGAGATCGTCTAGTAGAGATAATCGTGTTTGAACTTCCCTGTCATGGACAGGGACAACTTTCATTAGGCCAGTTCTCCAGCCAATCTGGCCCTTAACATTTTCAGGGACTTATTTATCTTTTAGAGTCCAAATAATGGAGCTGTGTCAAGGTAACAGGTTTCTCCTGTTTTCATCTGTTTCAATGAATTGCCAATTACATGGCCTATCCTCATCTCCATTTTTTCCTGGAGTCCTGTACTCACAGTAACTCCTACTGTGCCAGTAGACCTGAAGATTTTTAATTTCTGGGTCTAGATATTATCCTCTCCCGTCTTCTGACCCCATTAGATTTCTTTCCCTCTACTCCTAGGGGGTAGCAGCAAGCATATAACCTGGCACTTGGTGTGGCAGGTACCTGATCTAGACACTGCAAATGGCTGACTCCATGTACCAGACAACATAAATGAAGCATGAAGGATCCTGCTTTATTATTTCAGTATCTACAAGTATCTACTTGGGAGTAACTCCTCTCCTTGTTTTGTCTGATGCATATCTTGGGCAAAGCGACCATACTTCTTTAGGAATGTATTGCATAGATATCTGTTTTTGTCTTTTTATAGTATATAGTTGTCCTAAGGGTCCCTTCTGTTCAAGTCTGCATAAGAAGGTGTTGCAGCTATCTGTAGGTTTGAAGGAAAAAACATTTAGGATTTACAACATTAACAACCTAACTTGTCTTTCATTCTCCCTCCAGTTTACTGCTGGCCTTTTCAACAGGTGCTTTTGTCTTCAGTAAGGATAATAAAATGTGGTGAAATCTATGTCTTCCACTTCTAATATATAATCAAGAAACAGCACTGGAACTACAATCCAAGATGCAATACAGTATTAAATCAGATGTAAAATATTAGGTCAGTAACTCATCTTTCCTAATGAACTTTCTTTTTCAGCCAAAATTTATCACCGTTCATAATGGAAAATTACATGAAACTGAGATTTTACTGTTTGCAAATTATGTAAAAGCCTTATTAGTTTTAAGATAAATATAATGCCTAAAAAGGGACTAGGTCATAAGGTGCTTGAATAGAGGTATTTTAATATTTCTTTTAGTAGCAGAAAAATCCAAGATCAACTGCAATATTTCTATGCCTTACCTAATACTACTGCTGGAAGCTAAAGGCTTGTGACTCCTACCTAATTTATTGCTGGATATGGTAGAAACAATAGGAATATGTAATAAATAAGCAAGGTTAAAACCACGCTGACATTTTACTGATTCTCTGTACTTGCTGGAAGATGAATGTTTTTGTCTAGACATTTGCCCTCTTTTGATATCATGACATGACAAGCATTTGTTGAGAACAAATATTATAGACAAAGTGCCAAGGCTAAGAGGCCACAAATACAGCTCTTGTTTTTACACATACGTGTAGAAAGCATTTCATTCTTCCTAGAAGAAGGATGCTTATTGCAAAATAAATTTTACTGTGTTCTTTTCCTATCTAAAATATGTTTCTCTAAATGCCTACAATTCATTTGTGAGCAAAGTGATAGTGATAAACTTATGGCTCCATGCAAAGCAGTGAAAAACTCATGAAGAAAGACTGTTGCTTTTAAAGAATCATTTCATGGTCCTACTTTATATTATAAAAAGTAATGTTTAAAGATACTTGGTGTTGCCAGGCACTATTTTGTCATAAAATAATTTCAAATGCGCCAATAGAAACAGTGAGCTCCAATGTAATTGTCAAGAAATTGCTTCCCATTGTGTTCTGGTAACTGAGAGCAAAGTCTGGCCCAATGATTTTGGCTCATGTAGATTATAGTTTGAGGAGTAATTGCTATTAAAAAGACCCTGTAGTCTGGTTATCTTATTATTCATTATCTTGAAGGAGCACAGGACTCTCAGCACTCAGGATGTGTGATTATATCATAAATAAAATCCTGCTAATGAGAAGTTTGTAAGACTAAAGCAATCCAATTAAATTCCTTATTTAATTAATGTATCTATTAATTTACTTCTTTATTTAGCTACATGTTTCTTTTGTTGTTTTATTATATCTCTGCCATGAATATGCGTTTACAGAATCATAGAGTGGTTTGGGTTGGAGGGGACCTTAAAGCTCATCTCATTCCAACCCCTCTGCCATGAGCAGAGACACCTTCCACTAGATCAAGGCTGCTCTAAGTTCCATGCAACCTGGTCTGAATTGTTTCTGGGGACTGGGGATACACAACTTGCTGGGCAACCTCTCCCAGTGCCTTACCACCTTCACAGTAAGAGAGTTCTTCCTGATACCTAATCTAAACCTATCCTCTTTCAGTTTAAAGACATTAGCCCTTGACCTGTCACTACATGTCCCTTTAAACTGATTAACCTCTCCAGCTCTCCTGTAGGCTCCTTCAGGTACTTTAGGGAGGCCAAGGATTCAAAAGACAAAATAGAAGGGGAGGACATAGAGTTTGAAGTTGTTCCTCTGGACATCACAAGCCACTGTCATAAAATCACTTTCAGAAATCTTCAGGTGTTGTCTGAAAACTTGTCATCTTTCTGGTCCATTATTCCCATGACAAGACAATTCTTTCAAGAAAGGACTCCGCAAACATTTTCAAAAAACAGTTGTGGGGGTATTTTTTAAAAAATTTAATGTTTGCTGATCTTCCATGTTTAAAGGGTTTTCCAGTTCTATATATCTCTTTTTTTTCATAAACAAGGAACTCAGCCAAATCCTGCTAGTTTTGTACAAAATTGATGAAAATACATCTTTAATCTATTTCTTCCTAGTTGCTTGGTACAGCTGTTGTTGAGTTCATTGAATAAAAAGAAATACATAAGAATTATATTTTTGACACTCTATTTGATACCCTCATGTATACTCCTCTCATTAAAAATAAATGAAACTACAAGCTCTTGCAACAGTGAGGAGAAGTTCAGAAGTTCATATCTGCATTTTAGGAAGAACACAATCCCTGTCTTGAAAGACTGAGCAACCAAATGAAAATCTACTTCTGGAAGAAAGGCAATTTGCTTTAGTGAAGCAATGACAGTCATACTGAAAATGTTGTAAAGAATATGGGTATTGGAAAGCCTGAGACACAATGAACTATCCAGTAAATTTTACCAGAGGTAATCTGTCAGACTGAATGCCCACATTTGGCCATCCTGCATCAAATACCTTGTTTTTTGGAAAACCACACATGAAAAAGAGCACTGGCGAAAATCACTGAAATAGGCAGCACTGCCTTTTGCAAATTCTCATCCTTGATTTTTGCAGAGTAAATTCCAAACATTCTTGATGAAAGTTATCCAGAAACAGTCAAAATTTTTGTTTATAATTTAAAAAGACCCTTAAAATGCAAAAATACTGAGGTGATTTGGTGATCCGTTTTATTCTCTTAAGAGGACTTTGAGATTTGCTGTCTCTTCTTGAAGCTGTTCTGTATTAGGGAGTCTGTCTGCGCTGAGGATATAGGGAGTGTTTCAGCACACCAGACCAGCTGTCCATGTGAGACAGGATTATAGAGACCAAAATTCTGAATAGAGAGTTCCTCTCTCAAGTGACAGCATGACCCAATCCTAGCCTAATAATCAGGAAAATTTTCCTTTTCTGTCTAAAAATAATCAAGTAACATTGGCAAAATTTCTTCAGCATGGTGCATCATTTACAAGCTCCTGAAAATAAAATAATAAGCCCTAGAGATTTGTAAGCACTCCAAAATAATTATATTCGTGTTTCCTATGATATATTAAACCCAGTATAAGATGTGAAGACTCAGCACAACAGTATACTGAAGAAAGTAAAAAACTGCTCTGCTGACTGTTTGGTTCTCCAGGTTTAAATCATACTCCAGGGCCTTATGCATCAGACTGGGGAAAAATACAAAGTGTACATTCAGTGTTTTTCTCCTACATAAACCATTACTCTCTTTCCTCTTTTCCAACTAAATTCAGAAGTCCTGCTTTCTTCCCCCAAGGCAAAATTAAGGCCTTGGTTGAGCTAAAAATAGCTCCTTCTAATTTAGCATTTTGCCTTAGAGAAAGCACATTAAGGAAGACACCTCTGAGCGGCTTTTGAAATGCGATAGACTGAATTGACAAGTACTCTTCTGGGGTATCTGTCTCTTTCACTAGAAAATGAAATAATTTTGCCAACTTTTTGCCTCATCTGTAACCAAAATTAGTGTATAAGAAGTGTTCAGAGAGTTTATGGCAATTCTGCCCAAATATCCTATTAAGCAATAATAGGATTTGTTTCTCAACTGCCGGTTTCTGTTTTGAAAATACACCGCTGTGTTTTCTGAATTCTCAGAACAAATTCAGATTTATTAGTTTCTCATCTTTATCCTCTGAAAATAAAGTTCTTGCTCTTTACTATTTTAAAGAATTTTCAGAAGTGATTAAACTGCAGCCACTCTTTTTTTGCAGATTTATAGAATTTTGCCCACTGGGGTTTTAGTTACATGCCTAACTGCAACCAGAAACTGACCTTTTGCAGGTCTTGCCCTTAAAAGAAATTTTCAATTCAAGTTACTGGAAGAAGTTTATCCATTTACTTATAGTTTTATAACTATTAATACTGGAATAAAATGGTCTACAGAAATTTTGTTTATATGTTCCATATATCAAAGAAGATAGTGGATCTTTGAAAGAGAAAATTCCTAGAGTTAAAAGTTTTCGTATTAGATAAACAAGATAGTATCTACCCTGTGTTAAACAGACAGGATTTTTGCTTAGTGATTTTGAATGCTTATTAGGGAACATTTTATGGTATGAACATTAAACCAATTCCCTTTCTTAATGCTGAAAATTTCATGCTTTTGCTTTCAAGAGGCTTAGGTAGCTATTTTCAGAAGGAAGAAAATGAATAACAGAATTAATGCTGTATTTCAGCTATAAATAATTTTTTAAAAATAGGAGGAGGAAGGTGAAAGAAAGAAAAAAAATGTTATTTGAAAAGATGAATGTGCATTCTCCCTTCAGTGGATTTTTCAGTCAAAACAACTTTAGTCCAAGAGCTAAAACTTATACTGCAGATGTAATAGCAGAGCTACAAACACAACGCTAATGGTGCACCCCTATTTGAAAGGTCTGATTTACTTGATACCTTTTCAAAACATATATATTAAACACATGACTTCACATCCAAGTAAAGTTCATACTCCTTATATTAAATTCCAACACCTTAATCATAGTTCCTTCAGGTGCCTCCTTCATGCTCTGGCTCTATGAAATACTGAGCACTCTTGGTGTCCATGGAGGTCATTACTACTGCAGGTGGATGAGTGGAGGGGTGTCCTGTGGGACTCTTCATTCCAAGGCACACTGTTCAGATTTCCTTGTAACTCACTGGTGAGTATTCTGCGTCAGAGTAGGACATAACCTCTCCCCTTTTTTAGCTCTCTTTATTCTGGTCTTTGACCTTCTGTTCACTATCCAGTGGTTTGCTAACCAATAATGATTTTGATGAGAGTGTCCCTTTGGATGTACATGTTCTCTGGATCAAAGGTCTCATCCATTACTCAGAGCTCTTTCTTTCTTTTCTTTCCAACAGAGAGCCTATTTTTCTCTGACTAGTGGTTTTGCAGGGGTATTTCCTATGAAATAATCCTCAACCAGCAGCTGACTACTTATATCAAAAATAATAGCAGACACCTCTGATCTCTGCACAGGAAGGACCTGTTCCTCTTTGTCTGCCATATTTTCCCTTTTTATATTTTTTGACATTTCTAAAGTCTCAGTGCAGGCTATTACTTTATGACTGTGAGCTGAGAAGAGTCCTTATTAAAATTAGAACACACAAACATATCTGCAAATGTAAACACAGACATCTGAAAGCAAGAAATCATCTGATCAAATAGTAGTGTATTCCTAAACCACTAAATAAAAGATGACACAGCAGATGAAGAAGGAAAATGAAATCAGGAACAAATTAGATCCATTGAATATATCCTAAATATTTCTAGTTTTGAACAAGAAGAATTAAGGGTTGTTTTTTTCTTCTTCTAAATTAAAAGTCAACTTCTTTGGTCTCAGAAAAACAGAAGTTGGTAATTAGTATCCAATACTAGAAAATTTTGAAGTATAAAGGAAAGCACTTGGTCTTTCTCATTAGCTTTTATTAACAACATTCTGAGTTTGTGAAATGAGTGTAACAAGTTACAAATGATGCATGAAATTAAAAATTTCTGTTTACCCTATAGAGCTTTCATCCGTGTCTGGCAATGCTTTTCTGGAATATACGGAGTCCACCAGCCTTAGCCAAGATGTCTCCAAAATATGTGGTTTCTTAGCCCAACCAGAACCAATAAAATGTTGTAAGGATTGGTATTTTTTCACACGAACTGTTTTTACTTTGTCCAGGAGCAAATATCTCAAATTCATTCCAAAAGTTGACTGTGACTCTATGTGACCTCATGAAACAGGTTCACCCCAGAAACCTGCATGCAGGGCACAGGCTGAAGGGCACAGGACAGTAGTATCAGGCTGATACTCACATCAGAAAAAAAACCTGACAACACAAAATCTAATATGTATGACATACTGTTTCATCAGACCGTGTTAATCATGTTCATAAATTCAGGGCTTAATAGATCAACACTGAACAAAAAGGTTCTGTGCTTCCTTCAGAGATGATTTGTATACAGCTTCTGACAGGAAAGGTACTCACAGGTCTTAAAGCAGTTCTTTCAGGGTAACCATACCTTTTAAGAAACACAAAATCTCAACTCACTATCCCAAATTCACCTGTGCTAAACTGAAATGATTTCTCTCTGTCTTGTGCATGCTTTCAGGCTGTTGTAATCCTGTGATTTACGTACATTCCAGGTCTTTCCATGGTCCCATGTTCATGTAGGAGACTTTATACATACTTTTTTTCCCCCTTCTCATTGTTTTTTCTTTTTTTCACCTCCCTCCAGCTATTTCTCATGAACAAACTGAGAATTATAAATTAAATATTTTCAATCCAGAAAATATAAACCCCATATTCTTTTAACTTTTTCTTTAAGACTGTTAGGTTGCAGCCTCTTTGCAAATTGCTTCTGTGTTTGGAAATATTTTTAGCCATGACTGAATGTAGAAGATAGCTTTCTGTTCAATCGCTGCTAGAACAGGATAAAACAATGAGATCACAAGGTGTTTTCTAAGTTATGAGGCCTTCAGAGAGCCAAATGGTGCATAAAAAACTTAAATTTTCCCCACCATTACTCTTAACTATTGCTGCTTATTTCTAGTGCTTTCTTAGGCCTGAATTTGATAAACACAAAGTTTTAGGCAGCAGTTTCAAGTTTCAGCGCTGAATCTGACAGCTGTTTCCATAACAAACTGCATTAGTCTCCCACCTCTTATTTGTTTTGGTGTAGCAGTAAATATAAATCCAGTTTGAATATAAACATAGTTTTAGTTGTTCAGTGATGAATAGTGAGAACTGTGCAATGAAAGGACCCTGCTCATTTGCCTCTCAAACACAAAACTTATTTTCATTTTGTAAACTACTACATTTAGGCATAGTGCTTTGACTTCATCCTTGCTAAAATGATCTCTAAGCATTTTTTTCATTTCACTATAACTTTCATTAAGATTTTTCATTTTATATTAACAATGGTTTTGATAAATTTTAAAAATAATATTTATTTTCCAATTGTAATGGACAATACTACAAAGTAACAAGAAGTTCAAGAAGCATTTTCTGTGTGTATAAACTGTTTTCAAGTACAAAACCTTGTTTCTTCTTTCCATGTTCCTTCAACACATTTTCTTATTCTTTCTTTCTTTTCTGTTTTGTCTCCTGTAAGTTTTAGCACTATAAACAAAATTTTCTCCGGTTAATTGACTTTAATGTGTGTAAAGTAAATAATTAAATTAATATTAAATCCTGCTTAGTGGAATTTTCTCCCAAATAAGAGATTAAACAAAATCAGAGCCACCAGTTACTAACTGAAAATATATTTGAACTTCAGTTGGTGAAATTTTCGTATTACAAAACTGATACTTTTAGCACGTCTATCATATTCAATATAAAGACTCAATAATGATGAAAACGAAGCAACATTTTGACTTAAGTTGAACACAACTGATATTTTTATCTTTTACTTCAAAAGAGTGTAGCTAAATTGTTAAGGGGAAACTCTTGATGGATTCTCCTTTTACTGAACTGAGTAATAAAGTTTCTTGCTGTTCTGAGTGCTTCTTCTCTTTCTTGTCCAAAAAGTAGAGTTATTTTTAAAATTATTTTCTTTGTGTGAGAGATGCAGTGAAATGTAGACTTTTAGTATTTATTTCTCCTTTACAGTATTTGTTATAAAAAAAGGAAGCAAATAACATCCAAAAGGAAATGCATGCACTTACTCCTGTAGAAAGCAATAGCAACATTTCTGGATCTATTTAATCTTTTATAGCTCTGTAAGTTCTCAAGTTCCTGAAATAAACTCTGGTGCAATTATGAAAACTCATAAAGACTTAGGTATAGTCAGACAGCAAATAGCTACATGTTCAGCTTTGGGCAGTTTACATCTGTTGCCCAAGGAAAATCGTAAACCTTTTTAAAAATAACACCAAATATATATTGGATGTGTCTTCAAAATCAGCATCAGTTGTCAGCTCTCACCTGAAAAATAAAGTGTTGCAGCCAGTCAATTCACATAATTCTTCAGGTTTGCTAGGGACCAAGAATGATAGACAAGTGATCAGTTGATCTTAAACATTTCTATGATAGCCATTTCTGCTGTGTCTTATTTGGTTAAAGGACTTATGATATTTTCAGTCATCCCCTGATGAATGTAGAAAGAATGTAGAAACACTACATTCTTCACTGTATTATTTTAATAGAGGATTTTTTGTAATTTTTCCATCTTGGCTATGCATGAACAGAACTGTTATTTAGCATTATAGATGACAAGTCTACAGTGCATGAACTGACAAATTGTAGTGTACTGACAAATTTTCAAGTCATTGCATGACACTTCCTCTCCAAACATGCAGATGTATCTTCCTTGATGTTTCCAAAAATTATCTCACCTTTTAGTAGCTAGTCCTAATTACAGATGATTTGCAATCCTATCAAGGCTTCCTCATTGAGTGGGTAATTTTTAGCCAAAACATACGGTCATATCTTTATATTAATTCAAGTTCTGTCATTCCAGACATTGAGCCATATATGTATGTGGTAGGTCATACCTCCAACATGGTATTTTTGATCTTCATCTATACTGAAAATATCTCCCATATTTTTTTCTTAATCAAAAAGCCCTGCATCAGTTTTATATTCCCTTTATGTTTATGTCTTTTTTTTTTTTTTTGGTCAAGGTCATAAAAATATTAAAGTCTCTGACCTGTGAGAATTTCACTAGTAATCTCTTCTCTTTTTTTTGACATAAGTCAATACTTCTCCTTCAGCTTTTTTCTCCACTTTATCATTCTTATAAAAATCCTGTCTTCCTCATTTTAACCTAAATTTTTCAACATAGTAGTGCATTACATGCTTCACTTACACCAAGATAGATGAGATACATCATTTCCCTTCACTAGAAAACTCAGTTATCTCAGAAAGATACAAGAGTACTCTCTTGAAATAGTCTCTATAATTGCAGTTGGGAATTAAAGCATATGCAACATATCTACATTTAGCAATCTATTTCCCAGTTTCTCCAATACTGCAAAGAGAACCTTTCTCTACTGAGCCTTAGCGCCCCAGAGGCTTAAATTTACTGTCCATACAGAGTAGATGTGACTGCTTGGAAGGGGAAGGCACCTTTTTCCTCAAGCCCTATGTTTCTTTCTCAACTCTATTTTGCTGTAAGATTCAGAAAGCTTGGAGAAGGCAAGGCTACATGTAGCAAGAAATCTAAAGTTTTAATGACAGCCTTTTTCATAACCTGCTGGTGAGAACAGTCAGTCACAGAAAGTAAGATTATGCTCAGTCTAAGAAAGAAGTAACATCTCCCAAAAAAAAAAAAAAAATTAATCTTCTTGGAACAGATATTTGGAAACCAGAAATCAATGAATTTTATGCGATACTGTCCAAAAAACGGACAGCCTAGATCTGGCCAGCTCTTAAAGGCTGAAGGTGTCATAAAAATTTTCTGATCCCTACTCATGCAGCTTCTGTCTTAGACAGATACCACTGCAGGTAATACATGTTACAGATTACTGGCTCTGGAAGTTCACTTTCATTCCTGTGCTTTGACTTCCTCCAGTATTAGGTAAGAGGTGGATCCCCTCATGTCTCTCCCACATCCTATGGTCCAAGAATTACAGAAATTCTTCCATCTAATTTTAAATGATAAAGCAGCAGCTTCTCCAACTCAGGTTGAATGTTCTCTAACTCAGGACAGAATGCTCTAGGAATCATGAGGTTATTGAATATAAGGTTATTTTTTTCCAGAGATTCGACTCCATTAAGTACCCATTAGCAGTAGGCAGAATGCCTCATGGGGATTTCTTAGACAAAGGCTGCTGTTGGTTTTTTGGTTGTTCTGAGGTTCGGGTTTTTTTTGGTTGGTTGGTTGGTTTTGTTGTTTGTTTTGTTGGTTGTTTGTGTGTTTTAATCTTTAAGGTTTCAGAAGACGGCTGTTTGTTTAATTCAACAGGTGCTCCAGACCTGCCCTGGAGATATGTAGGGCCTTTCGCAGTCAATGGAAAGAGACATCTAAACTATGTGGCACTGCTTTCCTTCTTGTGCACTTCTATTTCCAGTGACTCCCATCAGTGGCATTTGTAAGCAACAGGATCTGGAGACTGTGTTACTCATATCATCATACCAGGCAACAAGAAATACCTATAAATGCATTTACGTTTACAGAGCAACTCTCTCTAAATACATTCTTAAGCCTATATATTAATGAGCTTCTAGTTAGTACATTAGTAATTTTCAAGGCAAAGTAAATGATAATAAAATTGATAGAGTTATGAAATATCCCAATTTTTCTTTTTTAATTTTCTGCTAAATTTTGGGGTTTTTTTCCCAATTATATTCTTTATGAGTTTCAATATTGGTGTATGTTGATGCTTTTAGTTTCATTGCAATAAGCTTTAACAAAGAAAACCTGAGAAGACAAATCAAAAAGATATCAGAGACAGAGAAAGCAAATCTTTTTTCAACCATGTTACTGATACAGCATGTATAGGTCTTCAGTCTTCAAAGAATCAATATCTAGGCTACATTTGCCCAAGTGTATTGAGTGATAGCTTTTTGATAGTGGCAGAGCCTACAAGCAGAGGTCATGCTCTGGTGCATACACAACTGGTTCCAGTCCATTCCAGCAGGATCCAGTGGACCCCCACTGGTCAAAGTTAAGACCATCAGCCAAGCTGATGTTGCCTGTTGGGGAGAAGGTTGATGAAAAGCTAAAAAAATGTTGTGCAACAGATGTGAGAGAAAACATTAAAGAAACAACCCTGCAGATACCCAGGCCTTAAAAGGAGAGGGGATGATTCCCCAAAAATCCTCTGGACTTACCTTAGGATTATTTTAAATTGTTGGCTATTTCAGTTATTTGGTCTTCGTTTCACATCCACTAGCATTGTTTTGGCATCTAGAGGATTTTGGAGAATAAAAATTGCATCAATAATTGCTTATCAATCCTGAAAATCTTTCAATCTGTACCAAGATAATTATTTGAAATTAACTGCAATCTTCAATCCAAGGTCATCTCTTCCTTAGGGGAATCAATCTCCTTGCATTGCATTTGTGTAGTTAAAACGTAAATATGGATATGTATATAACTACATGCAATTTGTAAAATCTAGTTGAATTTATTTTTCTAAATATTGACACAACTGCAGATATATATATATATATACACATATGAAAATCACTGTTGTAGTCCAGTGTTAAAGGAAACAGTAAATCTCTGGTATTCGAGCATGTATAATATACCAGCTTGATTTCTGTATTCCCATCACATACTATCAGCTGTTAGTTTGAAAACAAGCTAAACTGTAGGAATGCAATAAAGGATATGAAGTGCCTTTAATTTTGAACTCATTTGCAATATGTTTCACATTACTCTGGAATTTTTGATATAGTCTTTCATTAAAACACCCATAACATCCCATCATTCTTTGACAAGCTGAAATGCATAAGTAGAATATGATAGTGCAATAACTACTAAAATGTTTTAAATTATTTATTTCATTTAAATTTTCCAATGGGAGGTGAAGGCAGATTAAAATGTTAGTGCCATTAAAATGAAACTGCTTTGGTTGGTACCACAGGGAAACAAGAGTGAAAAAAATGGAGATTACATTCAGAAACCCAAAATGAATGTTTTTCCACAT
This sequence comes from Cinclus cinclus, assembly GCF_963662255.1. Lineage (NCBI taxonomy): Eukaryota > Metazoa > Chordata > Aves > Passeriformes > Cinclidae > Cinclus > Cinclus cinclus. The sequence continues at coordinate 95,012,963 of NC_085046.1, read as the reverse complement.
AAAGCCATTAACTACAGATATTCAAGAAATAGCTTGATCATGATGTCTGCAACATTTTTCATTTCCATCTGAACCCAAAACTCTTCTTAATATAGACATAACCAATCGTTCCTCCTTATTTCATTTTTATGTTAGATTACTCTTTGTAATGATAGCTAATTGTTTTTTATTGCCTGTCCATTTCTGAAAGCTACTCTTCCACAGGTTCTTCACCAGGGTTTACTTCCTTGCCTTTCCAACTGCACATCAGTCATACCCATCTATTATGCTTCAGGTTCATTTGTCTGGTATATCACTGTTTAAACTTATATAATAATACTAAAGCTTTTTAAAATATATTTATTTTTACAGCTTTTCACAGACACTTTTCAATAATAAGCAGGAGCTGCAGAATAAGTAACAACTTTATTAGTGGTGTATGATCATATACCCCATAATGACAAAAATAAGATACTTGTAATTGGATAAAAAATAAATAGCATTACACAAGTGGTGTGTCCTCTTCAATAATATAAATTTCCATTTTGTAACACATTCATATTTATCAGTGGAGGTTTGATCAGTCATTTGGAAGAAAAGTAACATAAGATCACAGCATTCCCATTGATGTAAATAGTTAATGGCTCTTTGCTCCTTCTGTTTTGGGATATATTATCTAATCCACATTCAGTCCACTTAATATATACTATTTTACTTTCTTACTATTTCAGATTCTTAATAAAAACATTGTACAGTAACCAACATTCATTAGATATATTTAATTACCATTATCTAATAAAATATAAACAAATTTGATTCTTAGCATTTGTAGTACTTAGCATTCCATAAAATTACATACAGCGAAATCAATTTGCCATAAACTCATACTGAATCTAGTATCATTATTACTTGTGTGTACTCTTTACTTTGTATGAAAATAACTACAATCATCATGATCACTAAATTCACTCGTATCTAGTATAATTTTTTATTCAGTGCTCTTTAAGTAACCAGGGATATTTAACGACCCTGAAATCTGCTGGAAGCACAACAGAATGGGGCACAAAAAAGCATTTAGGACATTTATGAAGGCCACTGATATACAGGAGTCAGAGATAGTCTTTGTGATATAGGTGACAGAGGAGTTAGCACAGGTGATGGAGGAGGTGCTCTGCTGGGTCTGATAGCTAGGAAAGAGGAAGGGCTGTTTGTGGGTGTGAACATTTGGCCAACTTTGATGCAGTGATCAGTGCAGTGGTAGATTTCAAGATCCTAAGAGGAGGGAGAAAGGCAAAATGAAGGACCGTAGCCACGGATTTTATGAGAGCAGACCTTAACTTAATCTGACAGCGTGACGTTTCAGAGCATTGTTTTTTTTTCAGAATTACAGTCAGTTTTCTCACTTTCACTGTATAACCAGCATAATCATATATAGATAATAATACATATATAGATAATATGAAAACATACTTTTTCATTCTCTAGCTAACATACTTAGCTAACATACATAGCACTGAAAGTGAAAATTTCAATATTTTGAAATATTTTATTCAATGAGTTGAATGTTTTGAGTCAGACTCTCCAGATGTAAATAAAACTATCTGGATGTCAAACACAGAATGTATTCCTGTCAGAAATACTTATCTAAGACTCAAATCTTTCTAGTCTACAAAACCTTCAGGAAAAGGAAAACCTGAATCTTCTCAAAACATCTGGAGAGGATCCAAGACTGATTAATGTTTAGGCCAATTATTGATTTTTTGTTTCAGAAAAAAATCCTTTTCTTTATCTTTCTCCCCCCTCCTCCTTCTCTTTTCCTTGAACTGTAATCCTTGATATTAAAGGTGTGCAATCCTCTTTTCTCCCCTTTTCATCTCTAAAAGTTACCTGTTGCCAGTCTGATACCCACTGAACTTCCTCAGTTCACATTACAATTATATTTCTAGCATTGTGCAAATACAGCCCAAAATGCATCACAGGACTATGAAATACAATCCTGGATACCATTTCTTCAAGGCTCCATCTTGTGTAAGGAGTCCAAATTTTTAACAGCCTGCATCTCATTCAGCCAACATCACCTACTCTGCTTCTAATGTGCTTCTCTTCTTAACAAATCATCCTAGAAAAGTTGCAGTCAATCTTGGGAACATGACTACAGCAAGTGTGATGAGAGAGCTGGTGATGGAAAATAATACTTGGACAACTGTGAACCATATCTGAAAATATTAATAATGTAAATTGAAATATAACCGAACAACTCTCAGCAGTCCTTAAAACACTTGGAATCTGAATCTATAAAGCTGTAAAACTACAAATCACCAGGTGAAAACAATTCTTCATCTGGCAACACCATCAAACCCATAACTCTCCAATTTAGCAACAAGAATGTTACAGAGGGAACCATATAAAATCCTCACGGAAGTACAGGTAGATAAGTAGCTCTTCCATTGCCCAGTGATGCAGTCATTCCATTGTAGAAGGCAGCTAGATTAGTCGGGCAATATTTTCATTAGGGAAGCCAAGTAGGCTGTCTCCAATTCCTTTACTCAAAATTTGAGCAAAACAGAATTTTAAAGAAATTAAGTCAGACAAATTGAACATAAAAAAGAGAGTATTAGTAAGCAAACTAGCAATGTATTGACTTGCAGTGCAATGTTCTGTTGACTTCCATATGTCAACATATTTAGCTGAATTTTCGCATAGATGGAACTTAGAAATAAAGGCCAGAACTTTCACATGGCATTGCTTGTCACAGAAGTTTTAGTAATTTAGGGATAAAATCTTTATTTTGCTGCACCTTTGCCTCCAGAAGCTGGTAAAAGAGAGTCACACAGTAATTTTTTCATTTCAATGTCACATGTCTTCATAGAACTGGTGTCATGTACAACAGCTGATAAGGCTCAACTCTCACCAAGATTATTACATATTAATTATCTGCATTAATTGTGCATTTCTATTTAGCACATTTACATGTACATTTGGCATATACATTTAGCATTTGAGCCAAAGGAGAAAAGATCAAATGTTATATTATAGCCCACTGACTTGGTGGGCTGTTGATCAGTCATTTTGATTCACCATGTGTAAAAATAAGAAGTTATATGAGAAAGATATATTCTCTCATGACTACAAGAATACCTATTACAGATGTCCACAACTGGAGCAGGCTGGTGGATTTCACTGTAGATTCTTCCTTGTTTCCATGTGGAAAAGGGATCTGTAAACTGCATTTAACCAAATAACATATACTTGATTGTCCATCATATGCATGATTTCTATCTCAGACATCATGAGCAATTGGTAGTGCATTTCTGATTAATAAATCGAAACATTCTAAAAGCAGAAAAAAGGTTGTGAAAGAAGGAAGGATTCTGCAGTGTCTAGACATCTGTAGTGCATTTGTTCTCAGTTTGTTCCTCATTTAATAGGCTTTTATGATGATTTTAGTAATTATTAAAATCAACTACTTCCAAGGATCAGAACATATGAGGGTCATTAAAACTAGAAGCAAATGAGGGTGTATAATAAATAACAATTCGGGCTTCAAGAAATCCACATTGCACTTGCAGTAACCAGTGATTAATAAACATTTTAAAGAATAATTACTTGTCAATGATGCATTAATTTGCTGGGAGCTTTTGCTGATCTCTAAATTGCTATCAGCACAATCCCTGAAATTATATGCATAACATTTTTAATATATGGTTTTATTAATTGCATTAGAAAGTTACAAAGTGCATGTACCTCTTTGAAGTGCTCACAGTCACATTCCAAAGCTTATTCCTTTTGCTTCCAAACATACATTTTTAATAAAAGTCTGCACATTTGTTAATCTGTAATTTTCTCCTCTATCTTATGCTCTGGTAATAGAGAGTCTGATAAAAATATGTACTTTGTATTTTAATTCTAAAGGAAACTACTGCTGAAGGAAGCAGATCTCACAAAAATTCCCACAAAGAATTTGCATAGCAACTGTCCAGAGTATGTCCTGCAAAAATAAACCCCAGCTACTGAAGAACCTGCTGTCCTGTGTGCTCTTGGTCACTCTCATCATATATTTGCATCATCGGAAGAGATTGCTTCTGGGATAAAGTCCTAAAACAAAAGTCTTGGAAAGTAAACATCATCAAGCATTTTCCTGCAGATCCACAAGGGAAAATACCATATATCCAAGAGGAGAAATAAGTCTAACTGGAAAAAAAACATTCATTGAGAAAAAATCGGCATTCAGTTTTTCCCATGTCTAAGACGCAATGGTTTTTTTCCAAGAGTAGAGGTCCATCCAGAGTTTTGAATAATTATGTTAAGTTCCCGAGAGCTACTCATTAGTGTACTTTAATATAAAGAGAAAAATATTCCATCTCCAGCATATACTGAGAAAAACAGTGCACATGCACTCAGAAATTAGAAATTTCAGGGTTGAAGAAATACCAGGGTTGCCCTGTACTCTGATTTCTTACCAGGACATTGGTTAAGTCACAAGACAATCTTCATTAACAATGAAAGGAAACAAAAGTCCTCTTGATGTATCCCTGAACTTGCTTGGTTCATTGTAACTACTCTACCCATTCAATGCCAGACATTTTGCCTTCAACAAAATCCAGAGTTCATTGATGAATCTTGTAACACATAAGCTGACTTATTTATTCAGCAATCTGTTCTCATGGAAACAAATTCTCCTAAATGCACCATCCTAGAAAAATCAAAAGTAATGCAATTGCACATTGATTTTCTTTTATGTCTATGCAGACATCAGGCAAAAAATTTGAGAAAGATCTTGATGTAAGTTGAGGAAAAAAACAGGAATCACGTATGTCAGTTTGTTTTTATTTTAACCAAATACATTTATTCATTATATTTATTCATTAGCAATCTACGTTACTTTTCATTGCTGAAATATCTATGGGGTTTTATTAAATTAAAAATAGAACAGAGAAGATTTTTCAGTTACTTACTTAAATGATCAAAGTAATAACCTTATCAGAATTGAAACATTTGTAGAGAAAAAAAAAATTAGGTACATTTCTGCAAGTATACTAAATCTATTCAAAAACTGGTTCTTAACCTGGCCTGGATACACTACAAATCACACAAAGGCTCAAGGGTTTTGTTTGCTTTTTTGGGGGTTTGGGGGAGGGTTTTTTAGTGGAGAAAAGGAGAAATTTGAATGAGGCTACTAGTAGAGGAATAATATACCACTACCTTTACATTTAAGGAAAAAGTTAGCTAATTCTGGAAAAATTCCATCTAAACAAGGACTTTTACAAGCAGAACCAGGACCACATGCCATTTATCTAATGGATTCATGGCAAAGTAAAGGAATATCAAAAAAGCCACCTCAATATCATTGAGGTGCACAGTTTTCATTTTTTTTACTTCCTGTTTGAGAATGTAGAGTATGGCAAGGAAACAGCCCTTGACCAAAGACCGATAAGAATACATAAGTGCCCAGCACCGAAATTCTGTTCTTTTTTACTCTGTTCTTCCACGAGCAACAACAGGATGTACCATGGTGGTGTTGTCAGGCTTTTCTTTTCACTCTGGTTTCAATTTTAGTTTTTATCTTTTCAATTTTATGTTCCTGTATTAGCCTTAGAAAAGAGGTAAAGGAAGGAAAGAGTTAAGGTAAAACAGGAAAAAAAATAAAAAATTTGTCTTTTTCTAGATTTGATAAAGATTAATTTTCCTGCAAAAACTAAAACACAAAAATATGCTCAGACTAGAATATTCTGACCCCCACTGAACCTGACCTGCCCAGCAGGTACCAGCAGTACCAGCAGCAGGAAATGTATCACAGAGAATAGGTGTGGAGAGGACATACACAGCTGCAAGGATTGTACATATGTAACGGAGAGAATTCTTGCTACTTGCCAAAAGACATTTGCGTGACACGTCCATTAATGAGTTGAATTGCAGAATGTTGGAGGCCTTGTCTGGGCTAGATAGATGTTATGAAAAGCAAAAAGAAAACCATATAATTTCTGTAGCTTCTTTTTCCCTTTGTCCTCAAACTCATAGGAAAGCTCTCTTCTATAAAGGATAAACAGGACAGTGACTCTTATCTATACCAAATGCTTAAAGCCAGTGTTAAACCCACTAGTGGTAATAAAGAAAATGTTCAGCATCTGACAGGGAAACAGAAGTGGAATTGTCTCAGACTTTGCAATTACTGATTTAGAGATAAGAATTACATGGGAAAATGATCCAATAGACAGAACTGTTGCACTATGGAGACATATCTTTCCTTGTGGTACAGATTAGTAAACCAAACTACTGCTCAGGTAGATAGGACCAGCAGCACAGAAAAAAAAATGCATGGATCTACATCAGTAAAATATACTTCCAACATTCAAATTTCTTACACATGGTTTCACTTCAAGTGATTCCTCAGGCAGTTTGGAATGATTGGCATCTTTCCATAAAAACATTAATACATTAACCTTGTGAACTGTGGAGCCAGTAAACAAGACTGATTGAATTAAAAACAGGCAATTCACTTAGGAAATAGATGCACTGATGCAAGGTTTATATTCAGAAGTTAAGTAAATAAGTAACTGGCATTTGGTAAGTATTAATTTACCCATAATTTGGGGAGCTACATAAGAACCCAAGCTTTGATTAAGTCACTGTTTTTATTCTGAATTTAATTTTTCACATTGCTAACTCTGAAGAATAAAGCAGCAGAACAACGTTAGAAATAATATTTAAAATTCTGAGTCAATTTGTTCTGGAAAACCAGAAATATTCATACTTTACTAAGAATTTTACCACTCCCTAACCAAGTTCTTTTTCCTTCATGGATCAAAAAAAGGTGACTTGTCAGGGAGTGCTAGGCTTAAGCAATGGTAAGTATAATCTTACAGGTTCTTCAGCCACCACAGATTTGACATCCTCCCTGCACATCTGAGATGTTTCAGCTAATTTCTTGAACTTGGCTCCCAATCGATACAATTTGGATCCTCCAAACAGAATGTATTTAAATAAACCTTCTTCCTGGTATTGCTAATATGTACTTAATTAAACAGGATGAGCCATGTGTTTAATCAGGAAAATAATTATTTGATTTGCAGGCTAGGAGAAATTAAACAGGGCAAATATTCTTAAGGGGAATAATTTTTACCTATACAGATTCTGGAGTTGCTGACTGTGAAACCCTTGAGGGACACCCAAGTCCTTGAAATATTTCTCCCTGTGTATGCATAGAAATTATCAAATACTCTGGAAAAAAATTGTGTCCTCTTTCCATATACAGAAATTATTTTTGAAAGCAAATATTAATTTCATCTTCATGGAAAAAAAATCCAAAACAAACCCACAATATACTTAGGATATCTCTTTAGCCTTTGGATAGATATAAACCACAAAGCCTTTACCCTACAGATTCACTTGGGCCTTCTGGCACCACAATGCCAAAAATAGCTGTACCATCAGAACTTGATTGATATTAGTCTCCTCAAAAGCTGGCAAAGTGAAGTTCTGGAAATTCAGCAGTAAAAATGTGACAGAACTCTTGTCTTGATCCAGGACAACTAGTTTGAGTTAGAAGCAGAAATACAGCCCTTTGGCACAGAAAGTCAACTTTAGGCCAAATATAAAAAACAGTACAATCATAAAGAGATTGAAAGTCCCCCCATCAAAAAGCAAAAAAAAATTATGTTCTTTTACAGAACCATATTTGGATTTGTAATACTGAAATTTCAGAATCCTTACCAGGATGAATACACAGCTTATAAACATGTTCATAAACCAAGATACTGGTAAATAAAGTTTGCCAAAAGTAAAGGAAGGTGCCTGATAACAGCTTTCAATTTATTCTAATTTCTAATGAGACTCATCCTAAAACAAAACTAAATGTTCAAGGAATGAAACACCATATATGCAGGGTACAAGAACATCCAAAAATTGGAGGTTGTTCAATGAACTGTTCATTTGTCATTATTGAAATTATTTGAAGATAGTCATGAGATCTTTTTACTTTACCCTTTTTGTTACTTATTAGTTTTGTATTTACTAAAAAGCATTGCTCCTATGTGCTAAAAAGCATGCTTATTCACTTTCTGATTTTCTACAGCAGATGGGAATAATAATGAATGAAAAAAATGAACACATCCTCAAATATTAATTATCTGAAGCTGATAAATCTATGTTAATATAAACCAATACCTGTGATAAAAGCTATGCCATCAACCAAAACTCTCTCAGTGTTACCTTGATTTTAGCTTGGAGGATGCTTTCCTGATGCTCCCCATTCAGAGAAAGTTGTCTCACCCCATCCTTAATGGTAACAGATGAAAATTATATAGATCATGGCATTTTACCACTTCTCTAAGCAACAGCCAGTAAGTGTGGAAGGCAAGGTGTGATTTAAAGGAATTTTAATGATGCTGAGGAGAGGCAAAATAGAAAAAGACCATTGCCCATCACTTTTTCCATACCAATTGGAAACAATGATTGTAGTTTTATGTCTCCATGTGTAAAAGAAGATATTTTACCCCACGCAGATTATTTTATCAACAAAGCAGAAATTTTATTTCAATGTCAAGCTAGGACAAAGGTTTAGGATGTCAAATAGTCTCACATTAGATGCATGTCTATTTTGCTTAACTTTCATCATTATTTTGCTTTGAACAAAAATGTTTAGAACTTTTCCTGTATCAAAACTACAATAATAATTTTTTGTGTCACAGAAATGGTCAATAATATTCATTAATGTTTAGTGCATTTGTCAGTATGACACAACCAGCAACTTAAAATGAAAATAATCAAACCCATAAAACATAATCTTTCCACATTTAATGTGCGCACAAATAATGACATCAGCTAATGCTGAGAGATAGAAAGTCAACATCATCATTAATTTAAAGATTATCTGCAATGAAGGAATAAATAACATAAATATTTGTAAAGGAATATCAATTTAAAACTCTTCTAATTACATTGAAAATAAAACAGGGCAATGGTGGGGGAAAATATATATTTCTGAAGTTGTACATCATTATGGCAGGTATGTTTTGCACTAGTACAAACTGTTCTCCACATAGTAAAGTACAGCTTTATCTTCTTTGGTGAGAAATACTTTAATTGCAAACAGTTGAGATGAGGTCACAAATCTTGACTGAATTAAGGGAATCAGGGATTGATCATTTACACTCAGGAAGCCCCAACAGAGCCTTGCCTCAGATATTAGTAGAAACAGGAGCAATCCCAAGGTCCACTGCAGTAGAGGTCTACAAAATGTAACATTACTGTGCTTTGGGCCCAATGCTTAAGCAATTTCTCCAGAATGTAAAGTTACTGTACATTGAGCCAAATAATTAATTTCTCATTTTAATTACTGACATTGAAAACATGGAAGTTGAACTTTAATTAACATTAATTCTGCATCAAATACCAGTAGGGCTTATCAGTAATAAACAGCAATCAGAAATAAATGAGATTATTTTAGCTGCATATTCTGTCAGCAATGAGAACTTAAGGTGCACAATGAATTAGTTAAAATATAAATACCATCCAGGACTGTAATTAAACAAATTCTGCTATTTATTTATTTATTCTGTTCTTTAAAATTACTTGCTACAATCTTGTATATATTATGTTGCAGAGGTGCTATAAAGGATAGAGAAATTTGAACCATGAGATACCATCACATTTTCATTATGCAAAATTATGGTAATTACTTTTTATTTGGCTTTTTTTATTGCAGCCAGTGCATCACTTTTTCAGTTGCCTGGCCTAATTATTGTTGTTGTTGTTGTTGTTGTTATAATCATACCTACACACCCCTTTGTCTTTAAAAGACCAAGAAAACAAAAGTAAAATTTTTTCAGCAACGTTACTTCAGGGTAGACAGAGTTCACATAGAATAGAGTTATGTTAAATCTCATAAATAGGCAACATTTATATCTCATTTTATAAAGAGCACTATCATCCAAAGATCTACTAGTCCTGAATCCTCAAAGGAAATCTAGTCCTCTGCTAACATTTTAAGAGTTTCTCTTCTGCACTGCTACATCTCGTGGAATTTAAAAAACAATAAGAATATCCTCCACTTTTCTCCTAGATTAGCTTGCTTCTCTTCACTTGCTTTTATCTTGCAATGATTTTGATGCTTATAAAGTCTGTTAAAATTTCTTTGACTGCATCTGTCAGACAAGTCAAGTACAGCAGTAGCAGACTACATTTTTGCCAGAGTAATGTAAAATAAGAATTTATTGTTAGTCCAGTTAATGTTTTATGGTTAATGATTAGCCTTCTAATCAAGCAATTATTTAATTAATAAAGACCTCTTTAATGATATTGTTCAATAGCTATTCTTCCCAAATATTATACTCACTCTGGATCCTGAGGTGGGCAGTTTTCCTCTACCTCAAGAACAGTGAAGGATTAAAAGCCATTTTCCATGTCCTAAACTGAACTGGGAAGTGTCTGGTCATGGTGATAATGATGGAGTCTTTTTCTCCTCAGTCTCAATGACCACTTAGGTCATTTTTACGTGTATACTTATCACAGCTTGCTTCCTCCTCCTTGCTTCCCAGCTACAGCTTGCACAACACACTCCCTCAGTCCCAGTTACCTGGTGTTGGATGCACAGCGCCAAACCTGGGTTTGTTAGACTGTTTAAAATACATAAGACTCACAATACTTACCATTATATCAATTTAAAAAAAAAAATCATCTCTGGCTGAGGCAAACCTACACAAGTTCTGAGATCCTGCATTCCCACATCAATACAAAGTAGGTGTCTTTATTTTAGAAGTGGCAGACCTATATCAGCCAGGCTTGTCAAAACCCTACTGCCCAGCACAGCCCAGTGGAAAACAATCCATTTATATACTCCCCGGGGATGCCTCATAACTACAACAAGACTGATGTTGCTTGAAGAAGTTAAATTAATTTAGCAATCCTAAAATTTACCCTGCAAAGGATATTTCACACACCACACAGTTTAAGACTTTGTTACCTAGAAATGTCAGGAAAAGTCATGAATTCTCTCATGCCCAAAAGATAAAAACTGAACTTGGTGACATTATAAAAACTTGCCTTGTGAAATTTAAATAATTAAGGAATTTAACCTTTCATTCTCCTCAGGCCACTTGACATCATAAGGATGAAGCAACGATAAAATGAAAAGAAAAATGTGTTTCTGTAAATAGATCCTAACCCCCAAAGTGGCTTCAGTATAACAGAAAAATACAAACAGGGTGGGTAACAGATGGTTTATTTTGCCCTTGAAGAAGCAGTCAATAAACAAATTTATGAAGTGCTGAAATTTTTAAAGGCAAGGTGGAGTATCATTGTAAATGCAAATAGTTAGTACAGAATTTTACATTGAGTATTTATTATTCTCAAAAATTTATCCTTATAATTATTTTTCCCATAAACATGAAGCTTGTACTTATTCTAATGTTGCATGAAAAAATAAAATTAATGATAAAATATTTTTTTTTCTACAAAGGATTTATATAATACTTTACATAACTTAGTCAAAACTGTTTCAAAGTGACGTTCCCTTTTGTTTCTCCTGCTATTTGCAAAGTTAAGCATTTATAGTCCCCCTTTTTTAAAATAATTTAGCCAATGGGATAAAATGTCATTAAGTTTTTGCTTTGGGAGCAGTGCAAGCCCTTGGAGAAGAGACTCAGCTTTTTGAAGTTGGATCCAAGATGCAAGAACAAAAATAGTAGGGAATCAAATATTTTGAAAACTGATACAAGTATTACAGTGCCTTTAATAGAGTTAGCCCTCCTGTCTCTTAATTCTTAGGTGATTTAGTTGAAGGCATTTGCCATGTAAGGAAAATGTTCAGGTGAACAAATATTTTTAAAGACTTCTAAAAATTATGAAAACTACATTTGCATACTCCAGAAGTAATGCTAATTGGACAACTAAGTTGCAATATTCCAGAAATATAAACACTGCAAACAGCTTGTTTCCTTTCTACTTGATTGCTCAGAGTACGGATCACTATTATTTTTCTGACTGCATTTCTGCTGTTACTATCTTTTACATTGATCAAAATGAGGCAGTGAGGCTAATTTCCTCTTCATTGTTTTCTCATGTTCACCAAGTTTTCCAGTGAAATTCTGAAGCTGTAAATGCATAAATAAATGCATTCAGAAAAAAAATGTTTTTTTCTGAGTTAAATGCTTCTATTTTTTTACAGCAAATTTTATGACCCTTTCATACCTCAGACATATCTCTTAATAAATAATCAAGGATCACATCACTATCATGTCCTTATGAAGATCAAAAGGAAGAAATATGGGACGGGAAATTATTATCCTGAGAATTTACATTTTTACTAAGACAAACTTCAATATTAAAGAAGCGACTGATAAGGGAAATTGAAATAAAGTAAAAAAAAATCAAGTCAAAAAGTTTTTGGTAAAATGGACAGGGACTGTAAGTCTGAAAAAGTTTTTGTAATTTCAAAGACATGCAAGGGAATGTGGGAAACAGATTTTGAAAAATATTGTTAAAAATTTTGACTTATCATAGGGGAGTTGAAAACTGATAGTTTTCAGCAGCTGTGCTATTTACTGTTTCTCTATTCATAGCTCATACATAAGCACAGAAATCAAGGATAACATCCTGAATCTTTAAGTGCATGTGTGCTTCAGTACTGAAATTTTAATGCACATAGCACTATCCTAATGAAATGTTGCCATTCTCTGAAAGAAAACTCCTTACAGAGGATGAAAATGTAAACAGATGACAAGCTAGCTAATTTTTATCTACTGACATGGCAGATTATTATTTTTTAAGTGAAGTGATCTGATCTTAATTGCTCATGTACCTCTGCATGCTAAAATGAGATGCCAGGTGCACATCAGATGCCTAAAACTGTAACCATGCCGTTTTTTATGAGAAGCCACTATTTAGTGGTTAAAGCAATTTCTATTTGTAGCAGTAATACAGAGAGATTTCCTGTATCTGAGGCATAGTCTTTCCTTTCCAAGCTAAGCAAAAGGAGAACATAAAAAAATTAAAAATGAAAACTGTCCAGCTCACTTGATAACAATTGATGAAATTAAAAATTTGGTTAAATGTAATGCAGTTAGATTTCAGTAACTATATGAAAGTCAGAAAACCAGAAAATCCCACTACACTTGTTCATCTCTGAATAACCTGAAAGTCTCAAAGTATTATTAATTCTCAAGCAAAGACTCCTTGGTGAGTTGGTGTACATCTTAGAACCCCAAAAGGAACAATTCCTGTTTCTGTCTGTGTATAAGGTTGTTAGCCACCAAAAAAAACCCCCAACAATTAATTCCTTACTGAATAATTTTGAAAATGACAAAAATGTAAAATACAAAAAGGGATAGGTAACAAAGAGTGGTCTTAATTTTTCAGTCAGGTGGTTAAAACCTAACTTTGCATGGCATTACAGCAAAGTTTGACATTAATGCAGGAAGCTCTTGAAAAATGGAAAATTCTGGTAAGTAGTGGCTCTGAAGAATTAAAACCCGTGATACAGAAAGATCTTACCACCTTTGTATGTTCTCTCAAGGTGAAAGTTAGGAAAATGCTGGATCTATCTTCAATGTTCAAAACTGAAAAATAATTGGAGAATGACCAACGGACTAGAAAAGTGAGATGAAATACTTCCATTCATTTGTCCTGCTGGATAAAAAAGGAATAATTTTTGTTACTTTGTTCAGGGTTTCTTTATCAGAATGTGCATTTATATATATATATCTATATAATACATACTGAATTGATAGCACACTAAAATAATTGGTGATGACAGATGAATAGTTTTTTATAGCAGTTAGGAACAGTCATATTGACAAAAATCAGTTATTTTGTTCCAGCTAATAATTAGGCAGACACATTGTATTGAGTCTGGTTTTTTTTTTGAATGTAGCTTCAAAACAGCTGTTTATAATCCTTTATTTGGTCTATATGTGTTTACCAGCCCAAAGGATCCAAACTAAAATAAATATCTATGAAAAGACAGTATCCCATAGGCCTCCTGAAGTCTGCCACATTGATATCATATGCAAATAAATAAATAAATTTCAATTATCATCTTTTTTACAAGCACAAAGTAATGTACCTATTTTTAAGATAAATCTAAATATTAACAGCCTAGAAAAATACCATAGATAAAACTGATTCCCTATTGCTAAGAATTTAAAAAGAAATACTAAATATTTTTCAGAAAAATATTTTGATACAAGATTCAGGTCCCAGACTTAAAAAAGGTATTTATTCAGAAAAGCCTTACAGCTTTCAAAATGCCTTCACTTTCCTTCAAATTTTTTCATTGTCCCATTAAAGGAGAGGGCTATGTAATATCAATTATTATAATGACCTGTCAGGCCCCTAAGGCAGCAAGAAAGGAGAAGAAAGGCAAGTAGGCACTGCCTCTTTTTGCCTTGTGGAATATGGATATTGGTTTTAGAGTTCCTTCTGCAAAGCTGACTTCAGAGTAAAATTTTTTCTCTTTTTCCCCTGTGTGATATAACTGAAAAGGCAAACAGATTAATTCTATCTTTTCCTAAAACTTGTGGTTCCACAACCAGGGAGTGAATGACCCCTGCATGTATCTTCCCGAAAATGCCTTGCTTCTGCTACCAAATGTTTAAAGATATCTTTGTGTCAGGCAGCTGTCTTTTCCACTACCCTTATGCAAAAACACATACATACCATCACGAAAACACCTTAAACTAGCCATACTGTTTTATACCTCTTCAATCCTCATTTTCAACTGCAGTTCAACTATTTTATGAAAAATTTCCAAGAATTTCAGGTAATGATAAAATGCCTGTGTGAACAGTTTTAGATAAATGGCTGAAGTTTAACATCATCAGAAAAAAAACAAAGGATAAGACTTCTAATGAAAACTGTTAGAAATATAACACAATATTGCAAATAAAAAAATCCCCAAACACTCAAATGCTTCAATGTTCTAAAAGAAAATCAATGGTCAGAATTATAGTTTTATTCTAAGCCTGAATACTACATCCAAAAACTCAGAGTTTTAAATTTCTTTTGTTTTGGTTTTTGAAATAAGTTCTCATTTTCTTCCCACCAGCTGGCCTAATTAGTCAATATTCAGTGTCATGGATCATAATAAGGACAAGTATGATTACAATCTGAATTACTCTTTTCTTTGTTAACTATTAGTCTTCAGCATCACAAAACCTATTGCTTATTCACTGGTGTGAAAACCATAATGGATATTTCGATTTTTATTAGGTTTCAATAATATAAAATTCAAAAATTTTCCCACCTTTCTTAAGGCTGTCTAACATAGCAGTCACTGACCTGTGAACTGAATGGTTCTATTATGGCAACTGTTCTTCAACAAGCTCCTATGTCACACCCAAAGAACTGCCAATATTCATGTCCTGCCCACAGAACAGGGGCAGCCCCAAGAGGAAATGAGAAAAATTGCTTGTAAGAGAAGTAAGCAGATGATTTCACGCAGGAATAGCAGCAGCAAACTTAAATGCCAGGTCTTTAGCCCTTCCATGTCTAAGAACTCATTTAGCTAAACTAATTGTTGCTTCTTAATCAGCACACTTCAATCTTAATGGCACACTTCATTTTACGTATGAAACTTCAGCCTTCTTTACTGGAGTAAAACACCTGTCCAGAACTAATTATTATTTATTTGTATTATATTCCTGCCTGCAGCTTCTGTCACAAGCTATGAATGCCATTGTAAATAATACTTGAAAATCACAGAACATGATGGACCCCATCTAGAACTTTACAAAAACATTTCCAAGTTTCACAAGTAGATGAAACTACTTGTTTAAGATAGGTACAGATAGGTACTCATCAGATGGGTACAGATAGGTACAGACTGGCAGGGGTCTGCATGGAAATAATGAGATGGCAATGATTAGAGCAATGGACTGCAGTGTTGTAGAATTCATGGGTGCATTGTAAGAAAGGGAAATTTATGCAGAAATATAAAGGGATCAGAATTTTGGGTGCTTCTCTCCAAGTCCTGTGAAAGGAAGCAGAGAGAAAAGCTACTAGTTAAAGACAATTATCTCTTGGCTATTAGGCCTGAGGTTGAGAGCTGATCAGAGGGGAGGTAAAAGAGTGAGATAAAAGTAGGAGAATTACAAAGGAATATCTGCCATCTAAGGTTTCATGCAAAGGATTACAGGAGGGAATGACAAAATTAAGCAGAAATAAGATAAAATTTGTCAAGTCCTGAGATATGGAAGTACTGGAAATTAAGACACCTACTGATAAAAGTTTTACCTGTACAACTGTCAACTCAAGCATTAAAATTAAAACAGCCTCATCACAGCAAATGTGTGTATAGAAGCCTGAGAAATCATGCAAACACTTACTTAATAGCATGGAGTCATAAAGGGAAAAATTTCAAAAGCAGATTTGTTACCCAAATTCACACCTCCAGCACACCTCAGAACACAGTCCTAACACAGTACTTTCCTCACACAAAGAGTCCCCTGAAGTCACTTTCTTCTGGCAATTTACTGAATAGGGAGTGACATAAAACTGACAGCCTGCCTGGATGTCTTCCCACCTTTTGCAGGTGATGGGTTCCTCCTGACTACACTGATTTCTAAGGTCTATAATGTATTTCTGGATTCACCATCAAAAATTGATTTTACAATGCTAAGCAGTCATACCTTACAAATTATTGGGATAAGGATCTCAAAGAAATTTTCTAGGGTTGCTACCACCGCCCAAGACTCATAAAACTTTCCACATGCCCATGCCTCTTCTGCTGCCTGCAGTCTCTCAGACTGACCCAAAGAGAAAAGAAATGCAATTACTGCCTTTAAAATAAAGTGATTTTTTTATTATATCTCTAAATTTTCCTGATTGTCTGAATTAAAAATAGTTAGCTCACCCTGAAATATCCAAGGAAAAATATCACTATTTCTGGGAACAGTGGTTTAACTTTTGTATTATATTTGAAGTGGTAATTTTGATGGCAGTGTATACTGTAGCCTGAGGCTAGTAGTTAAAAACTGAGTATACAGTAAATGCAGAGAGTAAATTCCAATCGTCGTTCAGAGTGGGCAACAAAGATTGTGTTGATTTGCAGCTGAAGAGTTTGGATTTCTGCCTTGGGACTGAAGGCAGTTGCAAAAATCTTATGATTTCATAAATTTATAGGAAGTTATTTTGTGATTGTCTCCAGCTGATATAGTAGCTTGGCAATAAAGATATGATAGAAGGTCAGAGGAACTTTAACAGCTAATGCAAAGTAGAACAAGAGAAGGCAGAATAATGACTTCTATTTGAAAACCAACCTTGCAACATAAGGCAATGATTTTTCCAACACATCAAAGCGATAGAATTTCAGAAATGTCTCTCAGTTTAGAAGTTTGGGCAGAATATTTTACAAAGTAAAAGTTGAGCTTATTTTTAAAGAGTTTTTATGCGTAACTAAAATTAAGGTCGTAGGACCTTTACTGTAGAGTTTGGTATTTGTTTTGAAGGGAGAGAGGAGAACTTTCCCATGGTTTACAAGTAAGAGCTGATTTAATTACCTGTGCAACTGTTCTGCCCCTCTGAGGCAGTGAGAGCCACTCCAAACAAAGCAAGGAGCAATGTTTCTAGCGAGAGGACGGTGAAAGTTCACCTTTAGCTGGAGCCAAAGCTTAGGATTCTTTGTCAGGTATGTGAAACCACACACACATATGGATGCATACACAGTCTCCCGGGGTTCTGAAGTGGGCATTGCAAAATGCACAGAGCCTGATATCAGTGCCTGCTCAGCAGCAGCATCTGCCAGAAAATCCAGCCAGTGTATGTGGGCTTTCTGTTCCACTGAACATGTCTTATTATCTGTGATCTTAGCTGCATCATATGTGGCTTTGTTTTGGGAGAATCTTTATAAAACAAAAGGATATAACGTGCTGGCAGGTTCTCTGGGCTAATAATGATCCTATTATCACACACAACACCAAACACATTGTAGCCTATACTGCTCTGTAGAAAGTTGTGCAATGCTGTTCATCTGTTCTATACAGCAAATAATAGAGAGAAATTAACTTCCATTGTCCTTTACATAAGATACAGTTTTATTAATATCTCTTCATTAGTAAGTTATCAAATACTACTCATATTCATAGGCAAGCCACACAATTTACACATTCTGGTGGAATTTGTTCACCATGCCAACCCATATTTTTCTTGCAACATAAGAAGTAGTTAATGGACAAGGCAACTGCATCAACATCAAAAGAAAATTGAGGACCTTATCAGTCTAAAATTGGTTTGTTTGAGATATACTTAAGAAAACCAAAGCTAAGTTACTTTCCTATTCCAAATCTATGACCATCTGTTTCTAAAACAGTTTTTTTCTCTTCTTTGGGACATAATTTCTGTACTCATGACCATTAATCACAGTCTGGATTCAATTTTCAGTGGTTAGAGTATTTGAAGTTTTGGTTTTGCAACAGTTTTTATGAAGAAGTTAATCAGATCTTTGTTACTTTGGTTTAAAACATTCTCTTTCTTGTTTTTTCATACTTATTCTTCTGTGGAGTTCTGAATTCTTACTGACAGTGATATTGCTAGGCAAGAACAGCTGACAGGGTAAAGACAATTTTTTCTTTATTTACAGCACTTGCTGAAGGAGGATGCAAATAATTTTGTTTCAATGAAAATGGGAAACAGCATTTCAAAAGCTTGTGTCTGGATTCTGAACTACTGCAGTCACCTGTAGAAAATTTGTGGCCTGGAGACTGACAGAAGAGGGAGGTAACTAGCAAGCACTGAGAGCAGTGAAACTAAAGGAGTTTTAGATTGAAGAGTGGGATTTCTGTTCGGGCATTGAAGGACAGTAAGAGTCACTGAAAATCCTTCCCTTGCCATCTGCCTTGTTGCTAACCCCTTGGAGTAGTACTTCACACTGGTCCTTTGACATTTGGCTCTTTTCCAGGGTTATGCTGTCATTCTTTCCTGGATCAGTATGAGTCTGCCAAGAGATCTGTTTTTATAAATATACAGTTCAAAGTAAGCACAGACCTGAAATGTAGTTAATATTTCAAGTGCAAATTAAGAGCTTGAAAAACCTCTATATAAATTCTTTGCAAGGACTATAGTGAATTTGGCAGAGAGCAAAGATGATCTCATAATGGTACTGTGGTGCATGTTCTTATGGCTCCTAGGCATCAGGAAGCTGCATCCCTGCACAAGGACCCAGAATTCTGTAATTTGGTGAGGAAAAACTTTGTGTGACCTTTGATGAAGTTGTAGCCAATAGAAACAATGAGAAATAAGACAGTGAATGGGACAGCTAGATTGGTAATGGAGATGGGCCAGGCCTCAGTCACAAGAGAGATACAGATAAAACAGGTTGTAGGAAGAACAATCCATTACAAGGAATATGAACTGTAAGGAAAAAAAGAAAGGAAAATATTAAATAGTGGAACACATTCCTGCAGGTCACAAAATCAACGTATGATAGCTTCATATTTTCTGATTTCTGTTCAACTTTGAACTACTTTTATGCTTTTAGCAGAGGAATTTTAAAGATTGTTTATGGAGTATTAGTACACATAAAGTACTGTAGAAATTGATCCTCTTACAAGTAGCTTGCAGCCTAGCTAAGTATGCTACTCCTGGATTCCTTCTGCACTGCAGAAATTATTTCGGCAATCCAATCTCAAATTTCTGTCCCCCATAATCTTTGTTCAAAACAATGTATTTTCTATTGAAGCTGACTTGCTAACCTTTTTATCGTTATTACAGTAAAATATATTAATGAGGCTATGATATATTAATATTATACTGAAACCAGCTTCTTAACAATATAACAATAGTTCAATCAGCTGCAGCATTGGTTGAAGTGCATCAGTTGCAAAGAACCTTAAGCAGATTCTTATTAGAGCCTTCTAGTCATTATCCAACATTAATTGCTTTGGTTCAGAAGCACTTTTCTCTTACATAACATTACTTACACTGTCAGTGATATCAGTGCTTCATGTTGTTGCTCTAAAAAAAGGCCAAAAAAAGTGAGTCTTCAATAACTAAATGATAGACAGATTCTTAGGTTTTTCATGCTCCCAAGTGGCAGAGGTTGAAGTTTCAGGCTATAGATGAAATATACATGATACATTCCTCAGCTAATTATTTGTCAGTATATTAATAAATCACACCAGTCCCTGCAAGGCTATCTAAATTTAGAAGGTTCATGAGATGTAATATATAATTAATACCCTTAGATTGCATGGCTTAAAGGCAAGTGGTTTCTTGATCTCATAAGAAGTAGAGAGCATTTATCACTGTCCAAGTCACGAATCGCCAGCACACTTGCTTTTTGGGGCTTTGTATAAATGTTTCTGTCATTTATTCTGGTTCTTGAGGAGAAAATATAAAATATATAACAAGCAGAGCTAGATTTTATTTTTTTTTAACTCAGGAAGTTGTGTTTATGAATGATAAAGGAATAAAATCCAATACGCGGACATAAGGGTAGTGTATTGAGATTTGATCATAATAATCAATTATGAATATAACAAATATATTACTGATATCACAAAATTGTTGTCAGGGCACAGATATATGTGTGCAAATACCTGCATGCAAAATTCTCCAATCATTCAGGCATGTGTCTTTATGTTCTCCAATCTCTTCTCAAAATGTTCATCCATAGTCGTGGGAAGGTAGTCCTCAGTTTCCCACACTGCACCTTTCTTGCCCTTTGCTCTGTAGCTCTCCATAGGATTCTTTTCCCTCATTCTCTTTTGTTTCTTTTACTTCTGCATGTCATTGTTCAAGTAGAAGGGACCACAGTGTACAGAATTCATTTTTCCCCAGATGCAATGAAACTCAATTCTTGCACAGTTTGCTAAATCTTGCTAGAGTGATACACTCTAAAATGGCTTTTACGTATCTGCAAGCTTTCTACAGGCAAGACTGCAGACAAACATACAGGTTGCATGAGACACTGGGTTTGTACATCTCTCCTCCACCTTCCTATCATCCACAAAGGAAAGCTTTATTTCTGAGGAAAATTGCCAAAGAGTACAAATTAAGTTACAGAATCACACAGAATCACACAGAATCTAGTTCTACAATAATGCTTCTGCTTTTCTCTATAGACATGAATTCTTCTGTCTGAATAGAATCTTACCTGACTAGGAAAGCATCCCTTCAATATCAGGCTACCAAAAGCAGAGCTCCCTCCTCTCCTTCAGACCTTCTCCAGTATCTTTCTCACCACTGCACAATTGTACAGTCTTTCCCACTGTGGAGAAGATAAGCAAACCTTCCACTGATGAGGTTACTTTCTCCCCAGGTCCATGACAAAATTTATGCCATCATTTATGTAGTTTTATTTACATAATTAACTTCTCAAAGCTCCATCATGCAGATGGCTTAAAATCTTCTGAAATTCAGTGATTAGAATGGAGTCTGTAAGTCCAGCTGTAACAAGGCTGACCTTTTTTATCCTGTCTCTTATGTCACATGGGACCCACTCCACTCAGAAAAGGTAGAGTGCAAGCAGAAAAGGTAAAGGACATCAAGAATCAGAGGTAGTAAATAAAGTTGGTAAATTTTTTATCTTATAATAAAAGAGGAGAAAAAATAACCATCTCCAGGTCAAAGGAAAGGAAAATAAAGACACAGCTAATGGCTCCGTAGTGACAAGTGCTGAAATAGCATCTTTTGAAGTTGAACTTCCATTCAAGTTACTTCATTCCTTGAAACTTTTGCCAAAATCTTTCTTCTACAATTGAACATATCTTTGCAATTGCAACTTAGGCCACTTCTTGCCTGTGTGGACAGATATACAGGCAATATTGAATGTGGACTCAGTAGCATTAGAGAGGACGGCTACCTGGATAAAATCCTGTTTCAGTCAGGTATATAGCTTTAGCATGAATCTCATCTCTGACTTGACCTGAAGTCCTGGTAGAAGCTGGGATGGAATTAGTTTTCTTCTCAGTAGCTGGTGCAATGCTGTGTTTAAGATTTAGTATGAGAATGATGTTTACAAGACACTGATGTCTTTGGCGTTGCTCCGTAGTGCTTACCCAAAGTCAAGGACTTTACAGTGTCATGAAGTGAGAGGTTCACAAGTAGCTAGGGGTGAGCAAAGATGGGACAACTGATCCAAAGTGGCCAAGGGAATATTCCATGCCTTAGAATGTCATGCTCAGCATATGAACGGAAGGGAATTGGCCATGCACCATGGACAGCTCCTCAGGAACATGCTGGGCAGTGGTCATTGCGTGGTGAGGAACAGTATTGCATCACTTCTTCTTGGATTTTATTCCTCTCTCTCCCTTCTTTTCATTGTTATCATTATTAAAACTAGTATTATTATACCTTAATTTGTTTTGATTATTAAATTATTACAATCTTAACCCAACAGAGAGGGGAAGAAGGGGCGGGAACAGATGCATGGCACTTAACCACCAGCTGGAGTTAAGGCATGACACCTGCTTTCAGCAACTATTTTCCTGACTTTCACAAACAAAAATTTATTCCAAAAATATTAATAGATAAGTGATCAGAAAAAAACTTGTTTCTGTGCTTTTTTTTCCACAGGATTCTTACTTTTTCCCTCAGAAAACCCAATATATGGGTACAAATAACACTTGGATTTCAGGTAGGAAAAGACCAATTTTCATGCTACCTCCTTGCTGTCTTTACCTTGAAAGGTCTTTTGCCATATATGTACAAAATGGAATTATTCTTTTTATCACCTCCCTTCTGCCATCTTCAATACCTGTTTGTTTCAGGACTTCGGGACTATAGTAGAGCTAATGATGTATATACAACACCGTTATATGTTACTCAGTGTCCTAGGGTGACTTCATGATTCTTGTATCCCTAGTTGTCTGTTCTACTTATGCTGGATATTGAGTTCTGTGCTTTTAAAACTAGATCTGAGAGCGACGGGGAGGAGAAAGAGAAACGGTGGAATGTCTGAGGTGGTTGTATACAAAAACATAAGAATAAAACCTTCACCTCTCTCAGGGACTATGTTGTCTGCAGCATGAACAGCAGGAGAGAGCTCTCCTTTGCTTTCAGTTAGTTGGGGTTTTTCTGTTTGTTTGTTTTTTTTTTACTAGCTGAGGCAGAGAAGTTCCCCAGACTGTGGCTTTTCTTTTTCTTGAAACTGATCAGCCCTGCAGTGGACTGAAAGCCCAGAAGAGCACCAGGAGCTCACAGCCGTGGCCACCAGGGCCAGGACATGGCATTTTCCAGTGCTGGAGTGTCTGATAAGGATTGAGAGAGCCAAGATGCACCCCACAACAAGGATTTTCTGAATTTGCCATCTCTTCAGAACAACGAGAGGTTCCATTGTTTAATATTATTCATCTTTCCATGTTTGTGAGTACCTTGACTGTTAAATAAACAGCTTTTTCCACTTCTCTCAAAGGAGGTTTATGTCTCCCGAACCGGTGGTGGGGAGGGGCCTCTTGAATTTGCTTTCTAAAGAGACCCCATTTGGAGGTTTCCTCCCAAATTTGCCCTAAACCAGGAAAGTTCTGCATGCTGAATGTAGAGGCAAAGACTACAGAGGGAAATACTGACATGCTCTTTTAAAAACGTCATCTTCGGTATCGCTGCCAACTAACTTATCTTGCCCGTATTATGGGAGAAAAGTTTAACATCCTGCCTCTCTTCTCATATATTTCATTAAGATCCTTCTTTTATGCAATTGCTGCTGGAACTGTAGGAGGCTTTTTTGTAATTTGCAAATGGTTTTCATCAGTATATTCAGAAGACTCTGCTATAATATATAAGTCTAGCATTGATATTTTGCAAATAATGTTTTTATCTGTTACCCTTATTTGGTATTGTTATACAAAATAGAATAGTTTGTTGTTATATTTATTATCTTTGATTAATCTTATTGTAATGCAGAGAGTTGAATGTGAAAATCTAAGATAAACATATTTGAATGATTTAGTTGCTGCTTCTGCAATGATCTACTAAATGGTTATGTGATTCATACATCAACCACACACTAATAAACATAGAACACCTTGTTATATTAAATAAATGCCTGTAAATCTGGTCAGTATAGAAACAAATGTTAACTAATTAAAAGCATGGGAATTACTTTTCCTCTTGTGAAAACAGCCATAAGTGTGAGGAAGTCTACAATGCCATTGATTTTTTGAATGCAGAATTTCCTGTTATAATAATTGCAATAATCAGACAGAAACAATTACATAAATCAGATCTCGAACTTTATATATTTCATTATAGGAAAGGGAAAAATTTTCCATATAGAACTCACAAGCAGCTTCAAACATATGTTTCTAAAAGTAATTTCATTTTTATAATTTAAAATTTATAAAAATTTCTCAAACAGGCCAAAAATTATTTTCTTACTATAGGAATATTTTGTATGAGTGACATATCTCCTGCTCCAAATTGTTCTTGAATGTAAAAGTGCTTGTACACTCATAAAATAATAAAATTATTTTGTAAGGAGTTATTACATTTTCCAACATATTCAATTCAATTTTTATCTCTCTTCTATTGCTTAACTCTGGAGATTTTACTACAGAACTACAGAAATATTACGAAACTATATATTCAGTAATACCTTCAGAAACATATCTTTAGAAATATCAGCACCTACACATGGAATGTCTTAATATTACAAAAGTATGTACCTGAAGGTGATGGACTGAGTTCTTTGATCTCTCCACCTCTTTTTGGTTGAAGGGTAAAATCAGAAACTTCAAATGTTCCAGTTTAGACCCAGGGGAAAACTAGAATGTTTGTTCTGTTATGTACCTGAAAAGTGGAAGATTTATTTTAAGAGATTGATGGTTAACACAGTAGGGAAAGGGCAAGAATAATGCCTAAAAATAATGCGAAAGAAAGGGTAATAGATTAAGATATTTTGTATCAGATTTTTGTATGGAGGGAAAGCATGCAAATCTTTTTAAATTTAAATTTAAATGCCTGTCCTCATGTTTTCATTTTGTCTTACTGTACTGCTTAAGACCATCCAGATCAGCACTAAGATGCATGTATTGTATAACAACACCCATAAACTATTTTTCTATCCAGAACACACCTCCAAAACAAGCAAGATGCTCAATCAACACAGAAACAATGCATCACAGAAATGCAATCCAGACAGTGAACAAGTTCATAGGAAAAAATAAGATCATTTTTCATTCCAGCTTTATAATCTCTGAATAACAATTGCTAATTCAAATTTGTTGTACTGCAGCTCCAACAAAGTAAAATAAGTTTAAAAAAATACCAACTCTGAAATTAAATACTTACATAATTTTTCTCAGCATCAAATTTTGAAGGAAACTGCTCTATAAAATATATAGTACCTTGTAAACATCTGTCCTTTCTGCTCAAAAATCATTCTGACAGAAAATCATAAAGAAGTCATAGAGGTCTTTTATAATCAAAAGACTTTAATTTTTTTTTTTTTTTTTTGTATTCACATTGTGACAATAGTCACAGTCACACCATGAGGCAGGGTTTCTCCTAAGATGGATCACATCCTATGTATGTGCTAGCACTCCAGCCCTGTAGTGGCTACATTCTCATCCCAGGTAGGGCCATACCAGTATAAGTTTGCATATCCTGAAATGTTGATTTTGGCATATGATAAATTGATATAATTTTGTTTTTAATGAAATAAAAATATTACACAGGAAAAGCTTTAGTACATACCATTTATAAGCTGAAGAACACTTGCTTCCATTCTTCATGGACACAAACAAAGGTGAGTAACAAAGAATGAAGATTAATTAAATTATTTTAGGCATGTAACTCCAATAGGAAAGGAGCTATGGACAGGGTGACTATGCTAAAGAACATTGCAATTTCATAAATGGCAAAGAGAATTCTATGTAATACCCCATAAAGTCAAGGTCAGACCAAAAAATGCTTCCTGCAAAAACTCGTTACAGACTACATAAAATATTTTGAATATATTAAAGAAGATTTTAAAAAATAAACCAATGTGGAAGGATGCAGGAAATTTATTTTCTATTTTTTTAATCCCTCCTTTCATGGTATGATTATTTTGCGATTTTGAGCTATCAATTTACTGAATGTTCAGTCCTGAACAGGGATTAAAGTACAATAAACTACTCAACACAAGAACACACTCTGAGGACCAGATTTGGATTTAATATTCAGGACTGTTCAGCATAATGAGAGACAGAGATTTGTCCTGTGACCTGTTCCAGTTCTACCATCCTGCATCATATTGCTCAATTTCATCCATGACTGGGAAAAAACAATAGTTCACAATGGTGATTGCATAGTACATTCTAAATTACACTTGTGATAAAAATGTTTATTTACTTTTGGTCACTCCATAACTTTCTGACTGAGAAATCATATACTGAGTTTTACATAGAGTAGCTAAACCACTTAGGGAAAAACAATACAACACCTGTGAATTTACAGGTATAAAATTCTTGCATTAAAGATATAATTTTTTTTATTCCATTTATTATTGAATGTGTGTGTGCTTTCTTTTCCTTATTATTTTTATCTGTTTGATTTATAGTTTCAGACCCATAATCAATAGCAAGTGCCTGCCTGGAAAAAATGTCCTGCCATTGTTAGAAGTTTTGAAAGAAGAAAATACTCTCTCACACAAATATTTTGTTTAGATTTGTCTTGCTTTTGATAATCTGAAATCAATAGCCTATTTGAACCTGGAGCCAAATTTAGGATGTACTCACCAAGAGTGTGA
This sequence comes from Cinclus cinclus, assembly GCF_963662255.1. NCBI lineage: Eukaryota > Metazoa > Chordata > Aves > Passeriformes > Cinclidae > Cinclus > Cinclus cinclus. The sequence goes on along the minus strand of NC_085046.1, from coordinate 94,986,325 downwards.
CTGGGGGCCCTCAGTGCACAAAACTCAATTTGTGTGTTTCCTGAGAGAACAGGAGGGAGGGATCCCCTCATAGCTCTCACCCACACGAGCAGCTAACAGGGAATCTGTGAGGAAATACAGGTACACATTAATGCAATTCACAGGCTGTCTGCGCTCCCTCCTCTGAGACTGGGGGGAGGCTGCATCCCTGGCAGCTGCACTCCATGTTGGTGAGAAAAATCAAAGCCCACTTGAAAAAAAAAAAAACAACAAAAAAACCAAAACCAAAACAAAACCAAAAACAAAACAACAACAAAAAAAAAACAACATCCAAAAAAAAAACAAACACCAAACTTTATTTTGTCAGACAATTGGGAACTTGTCAGCAGAAGCAAGTCAAAATACATGAGCTGGTTCCGAAGTGGCCTCATGCAATTTCCAGGCACACGGAACTTTTCCAGATACTTGGACTGATATAGCTAAAAATGATAACCACAATAACAGCATTACAGTAAGTAGGCTTTTCTATATCCACATTTTTATTGTATCTGCTGGGTCAAATACACTGCAAAATTGATTTCTAAATACCCTCAAGTGATACATGGCAAATTTCCTCATTTTCCTAGGAGAAGGAGAGGTACTGCAGGAAACTTGCTCCATTTATACAGCAGCATGGCCAGATATATAAGCTAGAAACCCCACTTCTTTGCCAGTCTGAAATGAGCACTTGAAGAGTTTATATCATATTAATGGCAACTGAAATAACAGCTTTTCATCCTTATGAGAGTGATTCCAGATGAAACTATCCCATATAAACAACAGTGCTTGTTTAATAAACAAGAAAATGCTGTGCTGGCCTGCATTTTCTCTTTCTCTATATTCTTAAAACCTTGTCAGAAGCCATACTAATTTTTCTCAAATAAATACATCAGGGCTAGGCAATGAAGTTTCCCCAACAATGAAACCAAGAGATAAAGTAGTAGAGAAATACTCTACAAAATATTTCAATAACAGTTTAAGAATTTGAAATAATCAAGTTTTCATTATTGCTGGCTCTAAGCAAAAGTGTTGTTCATTCATAGTTTGCTATCCCAAAAAACTACTAATAAAACTTGTGCCTTAGGATATATCAGAGCTAGCACCAGCTGGGAAGCAACATAGTCAGTTTAATTCAGTACTGATGCTGAATTTTCAGCTGAATTGGAATACAAACAGATAAACCTTATACCTGATTAGGATGTGGGTCATATCTATATGAAGTGCCATGTAAGTTTGTCAACCTAGAATATGTGCTATAGACATATTCTTTCTGAGGTGTACAGTCCATCCTCTTACATCTTTTCTCAGACTCCTGATTTTTCTTAAGCTCTCTAATCTTCCTCCCTGTTCCTTTCTAAATTCCTCCAAATAAATGCTACATATGGTACATTATTTCTTTCTTGTCACATCACATAGCTTATTTTATCCACTCTTTCTCATCTAGTATTCTTTGCTTCAGGCTGAAAATCCTGTGCCCTTCCTGCCAACTGCAGCTTTGAAACACGTGGATGCTTGCACATGCCTGCAATGAGGCAGAAGGAAGCTATAAACAAAGAGGTTCATATTCAGACACCTTCAACAAATAAACCAGATATACAGAGACCAAAATTACGCAGACAAGTATTTCATGGGGCATAAATCTGTGCCCACACAATAAAAGTTAAGGTTGAGTGTTCTTTAAAAATGTATTCAGAATAAATCTGAAAGCTGGAAAACAGTAAGTGAATCTTTAATGTGTCATTAGAAATAAAGACTTTAAAACTTACAAATATATATACTGCTATCAGGAGCACTCAACATAGCTAACTCAATCCATTTAGAGCTATATGTCTGTACTGCCTTCCTTTTTGTCCATCTGTGCGTGCACAAATCTTTCCTGTAGGACTGCAAATCTGGGAAATGATAAGTGTCATTAACATTAAGCCCACCCAGGTAGTATGTGTGCATAAATCCTAGAAACAGGTTTTCCCCTCTAATGGGTTAAAGAAGTATCTTGTCCATTCTGCATACAGAATTAGAGACACTGATCACAGGGTCTTTAAAAGCATAGAAAAGTGCTATATAATAGCTTATGAAAATAAATAATACTGTCCACAATAACACGTTATTGTCTATGTTTGCATTTGGATTTGGATTTTGGGGTGGTTTTATGTATTTTTTAAATTATAATTATAGACATTCATTTTTAATATATATTTTTAAATTAGCTGTTAGGACTTGACCGTATATGCAGACAGTTCTGCTACCAGAGCATGCAGGAATTGAATTCTATCTATATTCATATTAAATAGTTGTGTACTTATATATTGCAAAAGCATGATTGGAATAACAAATTTCAATTATAGCCATATTTTGAACAAGATATCATCTGTGTTTTCAGATGAGCTGTTATTTCTCATATTTCAATTTCCTGTAATGATACTTAATCAACCCAAGTACTTTAAAAGTAGCTTTTTTGATGGATACCCACTAGTAATTGAAATAGCAACCATTTAGTTTAAAAATGAGAATTTTAAGTTCATTATCTGTCCCCTGCAGAATATGCATGGATAATTTAGTCCTATCCATAATTCACTCCTTGAACAACTTTCGTTTGTACTATGAGAGACTATGAGAACCGCATGCCCTGCTTTTATTGAGACTTTGATACAAAATACCTAATTTCTGGCACAATCAGTTATAGTCTCTCTAGAAATTACATCCTTCTTCCTTTTCTTTCCATGTGACTTCATTTGTGCATGGGAAAAATTATTGTTCAGATCAATATTTGCTGAGTGGCATTTCTGTCGTTTTCAGTTCTCATTTTGAAGCTAAGCCACTTACAGATTTTTTGTTGTTAAAAAACACATTTAATGATCCTAATGATGTTAATCCTTGTGTACAAGAATAAATGGATATAAAAGCATCTGCCTAGAGAATTTAATGGCTTTCTATAAGATTAGCTCCCCTGACTTTATGGATACCAAAGAAGATTACAAGATCCACCGAAACAAGCAGACATCTCAAGTCCATCATGCAGACAGAGAATTCCAGGCTCTGCATCTCAGAAGTCAAGCCAGAGCCAACAAACCAGAATTCAGGTGTCTGGAATTTCTTTTTCATACATTTAAGTCTTGATATAATAAAACCAGGACCATCCTATGGAATTACTGCACATTTGGGGTAGGAAGAAACCTCTGGAGATCATCTAGTACAACAGCCCTGCTAAGTACAACACCCAGAAGAGAATGCATAAGAACACACCTGGGTGTGTTCAAAACAGGCAGGTTTTGAAGATCTTCAGGGGGGTCTCAAAAAATTTCCTGGGGCAGCCTGTTCCAATATCCTGCCACCCTCACAGAAGAGATGGCTATCCTCACATTCAGATGGAACTTCCTCTGTTTCAGTTTGTGCCCCCTGTCCCTTTCCTTGTTGCGGCACATCCCTGAAAAGATGATCCAACCTCATGACATCTGTCCTTAAGGTATTAGTACACATAAGATCTTTCTCAGTCACCTCTTCTACTGGCTAAAAAAGCCTAAATCTCTCATCCTTTTCTCATTAAAGAGATGTTCCAGTTCCCTCATCATCTTCACAGGAATCTGCTGGAATCTCTCCAGTAGTTTCTCACACTTCTTGTACTGGACACACGACTCAGGAACAGCCTAACCAGGGCAGAGTAACGAGGCAAAGAGCATTGCTGAAGGATTGCTTCCTTCAGCAATGCTCCTCCTAGTGCAGGCCAGGATGCCATTTGACTTCTTGGTCACTGCCCTTGGACAGTTTATTATCCACCAGGACACCCCAGCTCTTTCCCCAAAGAGCTGCTTTAATGGTCAACCCTGAACTAAGGTGAGATTGTCTTTGCATAAATTTAAACACACGTTGAACACTCTAGGGTGGGAGAGAACAACAGTAGGTGTTTCATTACAGTATGTGTGTATGTGTAGATTTGCTATATGTAACTTTTATTTTAAATTATTTTATTATCAGGTTTTCAAGACCTGATTGAACAAAGCTCTGGGCAACCAGGGGTAATCCCAGAGCTGTCTCTTTTACCAGCAGGCCTTGGAGGCCTCTTGAGCACCCTTCCAGCTGGTACTAACCTATGAGTGTATGGACTGAAAACAAAGATTGGAGCTTGCAGAATCTAGTGGAGCAAATTGCATAACCTCTTTTACACTGAAGGGCAGCATAAAAATCCCTCCTGAATGTGAAATTTACAAATTTATGAATCTCAGGGACTGAGTCTAAATTAGCACTTTGGTTCAGAGTACTGCAGTTTTAAACTTCATCTCCAGTACATGTCCCCTCTTACAGTGCCTTAGCTTGGTTCACAGGGCAGTTTTAATTTACGCAAACCAGATTCCTTTAGGAGAAAGCCAGAGAGAAAACTCTGTAACAGGCATGCACCAAATACAATCTAAGTAAAGTAATGGGATCTTTAGTGTTCCAATTAGAGGTCAATGCTGCAAATGACTTCAAACTGTATGTGGGGTGAATACATTTGAATCAGAGAATCAGATTAAATTTGCTAAAAATAATGCCCCAGAACAATGGACAAGACAGCACCTGCTAATTTGATCTGATTATGTGTTTCTCCTTTGTTCTTGTTGATGTAGACATAGCCAGTACTAGAAAAGTTAAGCTGCCTGGTAAATGTACAGCTGGAAATCAGTGCATCAAAAGAAAGAGAAGTCAAAGGAATACTAATCACCTAGATGAAGACCATATCAAAACTCCAAATTATTTGCCCACGTTTAAAACTTCAGTCTAACAGAGTTTTAGAATATGCATTAATCTGCCGGTTGAGAATGGGAATTAGTTCTCTATTTTTTCCAGAACTGTAGCACCAGCTAATGAAAGTTTTGGGTTTAATTTTTATGTCCTTTCTCTTTTGTATTTTCAGAAACTCCTCTACTATAACAAACACCAAAAGCAAACCAATATAAAAATTCTCAGTTCTACAGGGAGAAAAATATGCAGATAAACAAAGTCCCAATTATGATTTCAATGCTACTTGCTGTTTAGGAGTATAATAACCATCCATTTGAAGTCCCATGATAAAAAGAAGCACTTAAGCCAGAACGTGGGCCAATATTTGCCTTTATGTCTTATTTATTTCATTTTGTGTTTAAGGAGAGTATATCAAATTAATACCAAAACATATAAGCACAGCATACCATATAAATGCAATACAGCACTCTAACAAAGGTTGTAAAATAATAGAAAAGGAGGTGGGGGAGGACAGAAGGGGACATGTCCAGGCTGTTTCTTAGGAGCAATAAGTAATTTTTATACTATTTCCAAGATTACATACATGATATTTCAGTAGGTTAGAAGGTGTCACAATCAAATCTAAGTCACTTTATATATCATATAAACAGAAGATATATGCCATATGCTTCTCTTGCCTTATCCTGTCTAGAAACCAACAAAAACATCATTAGTGACTCTGAAGTAGCTTCTCTGAAAATAATTGTTTGTATCTCCCTGTTGAATATGAATTTGCAGATGAAAATATATTTATACTAACTTTTGTATAAACTCACTTTCAATCATGTCTTGAATGAACAAAAATTATAAAAAAAAATTTTTGAATGAACAAAAATTATAAAATAAGTTCTTGACCTTAATTTTTTCAAGTGGCTGAGGTTGTACTCAGTGACAGAAAGTGAATGGAACTTCCCAACCATCCAGTGTCTCAAACTAACACAACTCAGAGTTCATGAACAATTAAGCAATTTCTGTCAGTACTCATTCTAGCAGTTTTTACAGCAGCTTTTATAAAAACTGCATTTTCTTTACTTACCTTAAAGCTAAGGAGAGACTGACACACAACTCAGAAACTTTGAGCAACATTAAAGTTCTCAGAAATTTGTTTTATCTCCACTTAGTGTATCTTTTTAATTCTAGCATTTTCTATAACATAAAAAAATCCCCAAAAGCATTTCCTTTAAAGCTATATTTAAATATGAATAAAGTTTTTCTAGTTTTCTGCATAGATTAAAGCTGCACCTAATCAATGTAAGTTCCATTTTAGTAAAAATTTTAAGCTGTTGCATAGTCTTCAACAAATCCTCACTAGTCACTGAATTACTTTGCACACCTAAAATAAAATATGCTGATGGTGTTTTTCTGAATCAAGACTGATTTTTTAGGCATTCAGTAGGGTTAGAATTAGGGGTAGCATCTTATTTCTTGATGTAAACATTAGAAGAGGGAAGATGTTGTGCAACCGAGAATGCAGAAACACATTAAATCATCAATAAATCAATATAAAAATTACTGATTTGTCATAACAATAATAATAGGAACTATTTTTACAGGTATATTAGAGGATTATTTTTTCTGCTCTGATGACTTAAAATTGTTTTTTATTTCTTTCATTTTTCCCCTTCCTTCCACAACACAGATGATGTGAATCATCATAGTACTGTTGATTACTGCCTTGGCATATTTTTGGTTTAGAGGCAAATTGATGTGAGCCATCTTCACTTTTAGCAAGTAAATTAGATCCAGTTTGTTAAAAACTCAGTTTAATATGCAAAAACTTTATGAACATGCTAAAATTTGTAGGTCACTGCTTTATCATCCATGCATCTTTCCAAGACAACTTGTTAGCCATCAAAAGATCCTATGGGCTGGCTGAAGCACCGTGAACTAAGTGTGTGAGCACTGAGAATAGAATGCACTTTACAATCTTGAAGCTTAGTATATTCATCATTATCTTCAATGTAAAATTCATTAGTCAAAACTCCTTCCTCTTTGAGTTTAGTAAGTTTACACTGACTAAAACATTTTTCAAATCTAGAACTGACTGGACAGTAATTTCCAATATTCAACTAAGTAGACTTTGGTATTATTTAAAGAAAAATATCTTTATTTATGCTATGATTTATCAAAAATCATTTTGATAATATCTGTGTTAAGAAAAGTTAAAATACTTCTTATCCAGTCAAATAAAATAATTTCATTTCATCTGAACATTTGGGCTTATCCTGCTTGAAATAAATTTTAAAATTTTCTTTAACCTACACTATTTTTTATTAGTTTTTTAGTTTGATAAATAAACTGAAACCACCATTTGTTCACACAACTGCAAAGTCCTTTATCCTTAGTTATGAAAATATACTCCATAATAGAGATCTTTCAAATGTATGTGATAAGATAGATAGCTCTGAAAAGTTACTCAGCAAAGAAATTTTAAACTAATATATAGATGAAGATCATAAGAGTCATGTATATGTAGAGTTTCAAAATATAATGTCATAGAAACCCAGAGACAGCAGTAAATGTATCTTGACTAAATAATTCCTCCACGCTGTTATATTCTTCAGTCCTATAATAGCCTATACTTGAAGTACAGATATGCTCAAAATCCTCAGGGAGCAGGTTGTGGTCTTACTGAAACAGAAGAACTCATTCACTCAGTAAATAGAAAAAAAAAAAAGAAAAAAAAGTTGTATAAAATACTTAATGCCTATAGGTTCATTCAACTCTAAAATTAAAAAGCCAGTGACCTAATAGGTTCTTATTCACCTCTCCCCCCACACACCTTTTTTTTTTTTTAATGGATTTTTAATATCTGTCATTGAAGAAAAACCTGTCCGAACCATCTTTTTGTCACCTGCAGTTCAGCATTGGTATTGATATGAGAGTATTGTCTAGTGTTTATCATGAGTAGCTAATATTGTTTTCTTGCCCAGATCATGGTTGGAGTTCATAAGACTGTAATATCTTCTACCCATTCAGTCCTTTGTTTAGTGGCAATATAAAACTGCAATTGTTTTTCCCTTGAAAATTCAAACTAGACTATACTATGCTCATAATTCAACACAAGCCAAGGAAAATTAAAACCGCCAGCATGTGGGTCTCATCCAGCTTCCTTCTTCCAATTACAGGAGTTCAGAGCCCCAGGATCACTACTTGATGTGGTGGTGCCTGACACACCCTACAGTAAAGTGGACACTGCCAGGAAAGCTCCCAGACATACATAATAGCCATCTGAAATTTAATGCATCCCAAGAAATTCCAACAACTATGAAAACAGCATATTTCATTAGTTTAGGCACATTCCTTTTTTGTTCTGTTTGTCTTAAATTCCCAGAGAGACTTATCTAAACTCCCAGTATAAAATATGAAATTATAACAAAAATACTTCATAAAAATGAACATCATTGTCTACACAGACTGACAACTGAAAAAGGAAGACATTTGTCTCTTTACTGCTTGGTTTGTTGTTTTTTTTTTTTTTCTTGCACCACTTAATAGGAAAATTCCCTCCTGAATCACAGTCTTATCAAAATCTATTCCTTTCTTTTCTTTTGTCATAGTGAAATAGAAGTGTTACATTTTTACATAAATTATTATCCACAACATTCCCCATACTCTGAAAAAAAAAATTATATTGATGATTCAGTACAATGCAAATGGTTTTGTACAAAATCTTTTATGTAGCATTGAAGAATTTTTTTTAATGTGGTAATTTTTTACATAAGCTCAATATATTCAATTCAGCTGAGGAATCACTTTGCTATTTATTCAATAGCTTCTATTTTCTTTAAGGAACAAAAGCTTTTTCCTCTTTGCATGATTTACTACCAAAAAATTAATCTGTTACTAAGGGCAGTATAATTCACAAAGCCCAGTGGTGAAAATACTTACTGTGTCCTGAAGAAAGAATTACACTCTCAAAAATTTGTATTGCTTAATTTTTAAGTCTCACAATAAAATCAGTACTTATTTTATCAGGTTGAGATCAGTTTATTACTTTCTAATTAGATATTCTATCATTAAATCCAAATTAATTTTGGAATCTTTCCTGAAAAAATTTAAAAATTAAACCTGTGTGCTTTATGCTGGGCAGAACTGGCTTATTAAAATTGCAGTGTAAATCATTGAGAATTAAGATTGCTTATGTCACTGCTCTGTTGTAAATGCAACTCAAATCAAGTAGCAAGAAGATTGTCATGGTCCAAAGAGAACCAAGAAACACACACATGAATTTCCCCACATCTGGACTTTCAAGATACCTGAGTTTTTCAAAATTGCAATAATAGATATCATTGTAGATCTGTACAGTTTTTTACAGCTTGATTAGGATAGAAATATAAATCCAAATGAAAATGGTGTTGTAACACTTTAAGCTTACTGTACCACCAACCTTTACTCCTTTACAATTCTGTAATAGAGGGAAAGAGCAAAGAATGGAGAAATAAACCTGCTAAAACTTATCTATTCCTTCAAGTTCAGTTTTAGATATTTCTCAAAGAAATTCTTCCATCAAAATACATACTCATACCCCATCCCTTCAAATTTTATGTATGTTTTCATTACGTAAGTCCATCATTAAATTCATGAGTGGAAGCAGCAAAAGCCACTGTACTGCCACAGCCTGCTGTTTGCAGAACTCACTTGGACCATAGAGCATCTCTTCTGAGAGAAGAGTATTGCATTACCAGAATCACTGTCATTTTCTGAATAACTCACAATCAGTCATGATTTTTGTCTTTATTCTTTAGTTAGATAAATTTTGCTTCAAAAAAGATTCCAAGGTTATTAATGCAATGTTTTCTTATGCTGGGAATTCTTGAATGGTTGCCCAACCAACAATGGACCTTTCATCTTAAATGGTTTGAGAGATGGTTGGGAAGGGCAGTTGAAGACAGCAAAATCAGTGGAGAGAAGGCAACCCAAGTCAATACAGCTTGTTTATGCTCTTTCATAAAGCCATTCTGCTTCATAGAGCTTGTGAAGAAACAGTTAAGTACAGAAGCAAATTCATGGATTTATATGCACTGCCTAACTCAATAGGGAATATCACTGGATCTGAAGACTTGAAAACATGTGGTCTGTTTCACAACACTAAATATAAGTGAGCAAATCCACAGAAACACATATGGATAGCTCCGTGGATTGGCATATGAGAAGGAATGGGCCTGGCAGCAAAGGGACTAGGGCAAAAGAGAACTCTGTTATTGACCACATGGTAGGATGCTCTGTAGGACTTCTTTGGTTAATGAACCTGACCTGTGTCAGGTCTAGCACAGGTCAACTCTTCAAAAACAAAACTGATTCATGGCCAGGGACCCTTACGTCAAGGAACAACCCTTAAAAATGGCACATAAACTGTACAGAAGGCAACTGAGAGAGATATGGGACTGCTAATCCAAGAAAAATCCCTGCTGTTAAAAGAAATGGGAAAAAAGCTCTAGGCCCCAGATAATGGTTTAGAATGCAAAAGTATGTCTAAAGATAAAACTGAACCAAATTAAAATTGAATTTGATAATAACATCTTAAGTAGGGCATGGTCTAAACACTGCATCACATCTATCCCCAGAACACCATTCATTCTCCCCTAGAGCAAAATCAGAAACATATCAGAGAAATAGGAAAGCAGAAAGGAAGAACATTATTTGTGTTATATTGTTAATCACTAATGAAGCTGAAAGAAAAGTTCTAGGTGGAACAAATCCTTACATGAACATACATTAACTGCATGCTGCACATATGCTTGCGTTCATACATATTTGTTCAAGTTAGATTTCCCATATTAAATGTTGTTGTGGTTTCTAAGAGGCTGCTTTACTGTTGTATATAAAATTTCTGCCCATTGTGTGCATGTTTCCTCTAGTGAGTTCAACTATATATGGGTGGTTGTTGATTTTCTCTGTGAATTATGGTGTAAAATTCCATTATAATAGACTAAAATCTAAGACTTTAAGACCTTCAATTTCTTCTGACACTGTAAATTTTCACTTTTTATATGTAATAAAGGCTTCAATTTTCTCATTCAAACTTGCTTAATTTATTGTGCACTCAGATTACCCAAACTGAAATTTTGCAGTCTGTAGCCATCTTTGTATCTCTTTCTTTCTTTTTCATTCCTTGGTATTTCTGTCTTCCAGCATGTCATATTTCATAGGTTGCATCAGGAGGCAAGATGGCATTTTAAACTGAAAAGAGTAAAACTGGTCTGCTAAACTCAAAAATGAGCTGAAGTCATGTACAATTTGCAACTGTGAGTAAATACATAGCAAACTTATTCAAGATTGTATGGAGCAATAAATCATTGGTTTGAGAACCAGCATCTTCTTGCTTTCAACAAATGACTGCAGAATCTGCTCCTTTATGCATGTGAAATACTTAAAACAGAGGTTGTGACGTTTCCACATATCTAACAGGCATGAATCCCTTTGAAAACAAGTCTTAAATTATATTTCTTTGCATTGATCACAGTTCTTTGTGGCACACTCTTTCCATTTTCCTAGATTTAATTTTCCACTCCATCCTTAAAAAATTGTTTAAAGTCTCAAATGAACTACTTTATTCTATGACTCCTCCCTTTATTAATATTCTCCTGTCAGCTTCCTTTGGATAGATATGCCCTGGATTTTGGTCACAATATCATTGTCTGCTGGTGGGCTTCTTTCTTCCCAGGTTAACATTTAATCTTAATACTTCACATTTCTCCAACCAGCGTTCTCAGAAGACCTCTTATGATTCTTCCCTATGCTCATAAAAAAAAAAAAAACATATCAAAGAAAGAAGTACCTATGGAGAGAAAAAATGGAGAATGTATCATCTAATGAGGTGAAATTTGTTCTGATTATGCTCCTAGGTAACATGAAGAGGGTAAATTCTCTTTTATGAGGTACTAGTCTCATTAAAACATGCAAAATATTGAAACATTATAGTACACATAGTTCTTTTACAGTGTTCAACCATGAAAGGCATTTTAGCAATCAATAACATGATTTTATGTGCCACCTGTGGTGGTCCCCATGGTCCAATCCACTTGAAACTTAAACTAGTCTAGGATTATTAGACTTCGTGCTCCCCAGTTTAATTGGACAATGACTATTTATCATTTATTTCCAATGCTATTTCTTTAAACATTTTCATTTAGATTACAATTTCTAGTGATTTCTAAATACCCCAGAGAAAGCAGCAAATTTTTACCATCACAGAGATTTAAGCAAGCAGCCTACTAGATTATATTTTGAGTGGGATGGTTTTAAGAAAGCACATTTCCATGTCTACAAAGAAAAAGCTCAATGTTTTGTAATGTCAAAGTCTGCTTCATAAATTACCCAAATTTATGAGGTAATCATACCCCTGCATAAGGAATAGCACTTTCTTTCTGCTACCTTGCAGTATTTTCTTCTCCGTATGGATAACAAGAATATTTCAGGGAAGCCTGGTACATATGACTTCACAATATCAGTGATGAAGTGGTATGTTATAATTTTACTTTCTTATTATAAATAATGGAGATTCTAGAGCCCTTGGATTTATTTAATTAAGAAATTAAGCAAGGAAACTGAAAACTATCATGTGCTATCTGAACACACTGTTCAAGAAAGCACTGGGGAATAGGAAGATATTTTCATTTTCCTGTGGCACAGACATTCATAGACTTTCTGGATGACACAGGATGGAGTAACTGTTGGGTGACAGAGTTTAACCTGACATTTTCAAGTAATGCTAGGATGAAAGCTGAAATTTATATACTTCTCTACTTCTTCCTACTCTCACACACAAAATAAATGCAAGTAAATAATGAAATTTTAAATTAAAATTTATAATGCCATATAACTTTAATAAGTGGAATCAGTATCAGGACCACACTACCTGAAATAATGAACCTACTTCTTGTTCTATTCTTTTGTGTCTGCTTTTTCCCTAACTTCAAACTCCAGTTACCTGCTGAAAACTATTCTGCATTTTTTTACCATTAAAAAAAGAAAAATTGTCTATTTCAGATGAAGAATTATGTGTGGAAATAGGAAAATAATTTTCTCTTTAGTATCTAAGCAACAGAAATCATACAAAATCTTTTGCCTGATTCATGCCAACTGACCTACTGAAGTCAATAATATTAGCTGTGCCAAGAAGGAAAGCAGATTTATTTGATAGCCTGGATCATCAGAACAGAAACTTAAGAACAGAAATTTGGTCTCAAACTGAGGGTAAAATATTAAATAAATTCAACATACTAAATATTGACTAAAAAATGCATAACCTGAAGTTAACAGAAAGGGTCACAATAAGTTACAATAATTGACCTTTGCCATGAAGCTTTTGCTAGGACTTTTATCATCACAGGTATCTTTTTACAGCACAAAATAATCGTGCTTTCCTTATGTCCTAACAATTTACCATTAATGTTTCCACCTAACAATCCCCACTTACACTGGCTAATGAATCTGATTCAGACATTGATGATTTCCTTGTGGTGGTTTGGTGGCCTGGATTCTCCTCCAGCTGGTTAGCATGAAAGCATAAAGCTAAATAACAGTCATATTGCATTTATAGTTGGTGACTTATTCTTACTTTATTTTGATATTTGTAACTACATTAATATCTGAATATCACACAAGTTTCCAAATATTTATTTTTGCAACAGTCCTAAAACTGAAAAGTGCTTTTTTATTTCCCCCTCGATTTTCCTTCTGGGAAATGAAGATAAATACTAAAAACTAAATCCACAAATGGTCTCTACTGCCAGTCAAAACTCACAGCCTGAAGTTAGACTAATTTTCCCTTCTAGAAACACAGAATTCAAAAATGCCAGAGAGGGGACAGTGAACTACTTGTGCTAGCTGAGAAAGAAATGCTTGCAAGTGTTTGATCTTTGCTTGAGCATCCTAGTCATAGAATAGAAACACAGAAATGCAGATACTTGCCCCCTGACCTAGGCAATAGAAAAAAATAGAAATAGAAAATATTAGAAAAAAAATAGAAAAAAAATAGAAAAAGCTTGTCTTAAAGGTCAAGGTGGCCAAGTGCCACCTTCCTGCTTGATGGGAAACATTTGTTTTGATCTCTGAACAGGTATTTGATCTCAGCTTTTTTATATCCAAGGAGAGTACCTCAGCACCAAATCTGCCAGGCATTTCTATGAAAGGAATTCCCACTAATCATATTTCACATGAATAAATAGGTGATCTTATCACTCAAATGAATCTCTTTAATATGAAGATCTGTAAATATTTCTGTGTCTTTTAGCTTATGTACTCCAGTGAATGGTCATTAATATAATGTCAAATACTTTCACCCAAACAGGTTGAGGTAATATCTTTAGAGTCTGGGGTCAAGTCAGAATGGAAAATGTCTCAATTAGGTCAATGGAGATCTCTGTGACCAGTTAGTTATTGACTGTCAAAGTATTAGAAGTGACAACGAAGCACACTGATTTGTTATCACAGAATCAATTTTCACCCTTTAGCCTTCATATTACTGTGATTATTTTAGGTCACTTTATCCAAAACCTGTTTAAAAAATCTTTTGTATTCTAACCAAAAGATGTACTTATTATTTGTGCTTTAAATGGAAAGACTGGCTACAAAAATGCAATATTACCAGTTAAACTTCTCCCCATTACATCTTTCTTTCTTACCCCACAAACCAGCAAACACCTTTACCCCATTTGAATCAAAACTGCAGGTGGCACTAGTAACTCTTGTTCTAAGATGTTCAGTGGCCGTGATTCAGCCTGCATAAATGGAATTGGAAAGGAGGATGTACACTTTAACAAGTCTGCACCATGAAAAGATTCTAAAGTAGATGATTCTCTTGCAAATTAGGGAGCCAGCCAAAAAGGAAAAAAGGAAAAAAGGAAAAAAGGAAGAGGAGAGGAGAGGAGAGGAGAGGAGAGGAGAGGAGAGGAGAGGAGAGGAGAGGAGAGGAGAGGAGAGGAGAGGAGAGGAGAGGAGAGGAGAGGAGAGGAGAGGAGAGGAGAGGAGAGGAGAGGAGAGGAGAGGAGAGGAGAGGAGAGGAGAGGAGAGGAGAGGAGAGGAGAGGAGAGGAGAGGAGAGGAGAGGAGAGGAGGAGTCCATTCAGCCTCTAAGGCAGCAGGCAACAATGAAAGTGTCCTTTTCTTCTATAACCAAGCAGCAACTGAACAGTTTTTTTGTACATGTATTTCTTACCAAGCTTATAACTGGAAATAGAAAGACTAGAGATATGCCAGTGTATGTTCACACTTTTGGAAATGAATGCACATGAAATAATAAAAAAATTAAACATGCTGTTAAAGTAAATATTTCTGTGTTTGACACTCTATCTCAAATGCACTGTTTCACTTGACTACCATCATTCATTACTGAAACACTTCATATTTTTTCTCACCATTCCTCAATGGAAAAACCTAATTGCAATTCAAAGTAGTGTTTATTGATAAAATGAAAAGACACTAATCAAGGAATTAGATTATTATATCATGCAGAATGAATAAATAAACCCCCTAACTATTTCAAATCCTTATGAAGATTCATTACCAGACAGGGACTTAAAAAACAGCTCTGCTTAGTCTTAGCAGTCAAGAGCAAAGATGCATGTACATGATTTATTAAGGCTTTGCAAAATCACCTAGAGGGCACAAAACACAGAGAACCTTTTGACTAAATTCACTAGGTGACCCATAAAAGTCACACATTTCTTCATTCTGAGCTTTATCTGAAGGGGAATGTCTAAGTCATCATGAGCAGAAAGGAAAAACTTGTATACAAACCCTTTGCCTTTGTCCCTTCTGTAGATCTGTCATTCAAAACCATACAACTCATTGGAAAATAAGTAGTTGAAGGAAGAAAGATTAGTGATAATTTCCTCTCTCTGTTAAAATTTATGGGAAATGTTTTTATTTCAAAGGGTTCTCAGCACTCTAAATGCAAATATTTTTGTAGGAAGGAAAATTATTTTTTTTTACCTTCAAGATATTACTAAATGTTGATGTTTTCTGAAAGAGCTCATCTGTTTTGCTTAACAAAGGAACAAATACCAGTTGCAAGAGCAGCCTGAAGAATTTATGACTTACTGTGGTACTCTGAGGAGACAGCTTAATTATCTAAATAGCAAAGGACCCCCATGTGGAAAAGAATAAGACAGTAGGGTAGTACATAAAGTACTGATTACATTCTTAGATCCCCAACTTGAAATATGCAGCACTTATTCCCCTCCCATGAGTGCAGGCCAATCTAGAACACAGCAGGCACATCCTTTTGAGTAAATTTGCCAGTGCCAGCCACATGTCAGAGATGATTAGTGAGGCAGAGATGCCAGCCACCTTCTCTGACATCAGAGGTCAGACAAAGGAGAGTGCGACAAAAGCTAAAAAGCATCAACCCTATAATGATGATGTGGCTGACCTGGCACACCCACTATTCCCATCACTTCTCAGTACTCCTTTTATTGGCATCACCTGCTGTGAGAAGAGTCTCTCTGGAACTAGAAGCTTGATTTTGGTCTTAGGAAAATAATCATAATATGGAAGGAGTCAGTCAGACTGCCAACTCCGGCCTTTCAAGTAGTGAGTTGCATGAACTGCAAAAAGACAGATAATATTCAGCTCACAAGTTTCTCAGATGGTGCAAACATTTCAGATTGGTGTGAACCAGGCAGGTTGAGCCTGCTGCATTAAAAACATGCACATTTTGCCCCTCTTTGTGAGAAACAGTCTGCAAAACAGATAAGGAAAACAGTTAAACTCCTGGGAGGTTAAGAACTCCATAAAAAATATATGGTGTGCTTTTGGGCTACCAACCTTTACCAACAAATGAGGTTATTTAATTTTATACTATGAGAAAGCTGCTGCTTCTATTGTGGAAACCATCTTTCATACATATGTTGTATAAGTAATGTGTACATCATTTATATTTTTCCTAGAAGCCTTTTTTCTGGGGTAGTTTTTCCTTTATTTCCTTTTCCATTAAAAGTCAGTTCTTAGGCATCACAGAGCGGTGTTTTATCAATAATTGTGGCATATCAGAGCCTTTTGTTCCTAAGGGGATGATAATCTGGTGTAGAGTCTTGCATCTAATTCCCTTCAGAAGGTCTGAATACACTGGGCCAAATGTCATTCTTGTGTACAAATCTGAACAGGCTTGTTTGCAAATCTGCAGTCTCAGGAAACACTGACACTGAATAGATGTTCCAAAGGCCAGCATTACAGGTTCATGAGACATTTTCAAACTTTACTATGGTTGGAGAAGGGAGAAAGAGAAGGTCATTCCCTCTTGAATTTTTTTGTGTTTGGGAAGTAATAAGGTTACAACTTCCTGAAATGTCCTTTTCTACTTGTTTTTGAAAACTTAGATTCAAGAGAGTTACAAAAAATGAAGTCACCTT
Source organism: Cinclus cinclus (assembly GCF_963662255.1). Classification (NCBI taxonomy): domain Eukaryota; kingdom Metazoa; phylum Chordata; class Aves; order Passeriformes; family Cinclidae; genus Cinclus; species Cinclus cinclus. The sequence continues at coordinate 94,969,197 of NC_085046.1, read as the reverse complement.
AGGTGTCCGTTTATTTTGCATATTCTTCAAAACTCACAGCATAAAAGTATCTTATTTGCAAACTGAACTCTAAGCAGAGGTCATCACAAGCAATTGTTGAAATTAATCATTAATATATAATTTTCTTAACATATTCATACCAGTTAGAGTCCCACACTAGTATAATGCAATTTAATTGACACATTTATATAAATTTATATATTAGTAATTTCAATATTATTTTGAAGTTACCAGAGAATGAGATAGAAAGAATTGGCTGGATATTGTGTATCTATTTTTAATTAACCCACTGCAGAGGTTATTTAAACTGAGTAAGCCTTTCTTGCTATATATTGTTGAGCTCAGAGAAACAAGAAGTGCTTTGTCCTCTCTGCTGCCTCTGCAGAATTAGTCCATTAGCAAGCACTATTTCTTCAGATTGTGCCAACCTCACTGGTGCTATTGGTCAAAAATACCTTTTCACCATATGTCTGTGCTGCTGTTTATGAAGGCAAGTATTTTCATATCAGCTTCATTCAGATTAAAGAAAATAGCTTATAAATTAGTATCTCTTAACTAGATAGTGTGTTTTTCTTGTATATTGACTTAGCTGTCTCTGGGTTAAAAAAAGGAATCTGTAAAGTCCTAGCTTTCAGCTTCTAAGATGCAGTAAATCCTCGTAGTGACTCTATATTGCAGTAAGCAAATGTAGGATGCATAACTCAATTTTAATTAAAACATTTATCATATTTCAAAATAACTTGGTTTGAAGACCTTAGGCACATGCCCTGGATTTTGTTCTCATGGCTGGTCTTTCTTTTAAAAGCTTTTCTCTGGAATCATCTCAAAATACTCTGCTCATGATTACTTGTTAATTAGTTTCCTATCACTTCCTTTCTCCATTCTGTCCTTTAGCAATCTCAAAACTGCCTGAGGATGCACATAAACAACATCTAGCATGGGGGACATTCATAGAACTTCAATAGTGCCTTTCCAATACCTAATCATACTTTTACTTTAAGGTGCATTCTGAAAAATCAGTTCCATTTTTCCACATGCATACTGGATCAAGTTCCTTAATGTTGCTACTGAGACAGAGACAGCTTTATTTGAACTGTAAAAATAAAACACCCTGGCATAGGAAATAAAATTATGTTGATTGCACATGCTCAGCAAGAAGTCCCATAAAAACTCAGTAAAATTGCTTATATTTACTTATATAAAAGAAAGATGAGAGCAGGTAAGATTGCTGCAAAATATTCAAAATATAAAAGGTGACTTTTTAAGAATGTATAATTATATTCTTAAAATATATTGCAACAGCAGGTATAATGATGGGTATCTATAACAATAAGTATCTCATGGTGAAACACCTAATCATCTCTAATTATATAATATTTGCAAATCCCTTAATTTAGCTGCCTTTTTGCTTTGATTAAATTTATTTCAAAGAATATGGTACTGACAAAATAAGACTAAGAGAACACAGACAGAATAACCATAAGATATCCTGATGTTATTATAACATGGAATCTAGAGGTTATCTTGAAGGAAATGGTAAGTTGCAGCTTATTTTCACAGCACTATTTATAAGCATCAGTGTCATTTTATGTTTTTCACTCCTGAGTGTCAGTAGACACAATTAACCTATTGAGAATGGTTTTGTGCAGGCTTCTTTCTTTCAGCATACAAGATTGCACATTTTTCTGCATGCACTATATATTTAATATACCTGCAGATAAATACTTAAAGAATGAAAAAAGGTTTTAGAAACAAGCAACATTAGGAAGCAATCAAAAAAGCATGTATGTATGCAAAATTTATAACTGAAATAAAATAGAAGGGATTTTGAAGTCAGATAGGGTTTGTTTTGGAAATATCTGGAAAAATATATTCACTTAATGTTATCTTCTGGCATAGATGGAGAATTTTGCAGCAGTGAAAAGAATAGGGAACATAAATAACCAAACACAGATGAAAGAACTTGGTTTGGAAAATTCCTATTCAAGTGCTAAAGATGTCTATGCTAAAGCTATAGACCATTAAAACGGAATTTCATCATTCCCCATGTATCTAACTAGATTTTGTACTACAATTGCTCTTGTAGTAATAAACAAGTGGAACGACTTCCTGTGTTTCTTTATCCACAACTTCTCAGGCTGCCCAGAGAAGGTGTGGATGTACCATCACTGGAATTGTTCAAGGACAGGCTGAGCAGGGATTTGGGTAACCTGATGTACTGGAAGACGTCCCTGCCCATGACCAGAGGGGAGGATTGGCAGACAGTGGGGTGGAGAGTGAAGGGGGATTTGGACTATATGATCTGTGAAAGTGCCTTCCGAGCCAAGTAATTCCGCAAGTCTATTTATGTTTACATGTGGCTCCTTTTAGTGGAAAAATTGTAATACACTCACAGAGTTCCATAAACTTCCTGTTTGATATCCTACTGACATCTTGCAGCAGAGACATAATTCACAACAAGAGATTCTTGGCTGTTATTACAATCTCTGCAAATAATCATGATGTCTGCAAATGGTAAGAGTCCTGTAATAGTTGTACAGTGAAACATCAAATAAGGCCCAACAGAAGCAGCACAAAAATCACCTTTTCTCTTCTTGTGTAAGAGAATAGAATTTTGGTTCTGGTTTTATAAATTTGAATATTTCATCCTGAATCATGGCTCCAAAAATATTTTACTATGTTTCTTCTCCTCTGTGTCCAATTCTAAATTTAATGTTGAACAAAGATTATCACTCAGAAATCTGGTTATTCCTTCATGTGGCCAGCAAGGACTTAAAATCCATAGACAAAGTGATTTTGTGTGCTGTTTTCCTAGCCTTGCTGTCTCCTCCAAATAAATTCATCATTATGATGCTCCCTCAACAAACCCTCATCACTCCTTTTTTCTGCTTACACAGATACTATGGTGGATGTCTCTTTTTATAGTCATTCTTACTTGGAGATTTGCCCACAGTTAACAACTTTGGGTCTCTGTTAGTAACTGAAGGCATTTTCCACATCAAACTTCACATTTCTAAGCCTATAGGATGTGCCCGTTTGAGAAGGTTTTTAATTGTGAACTTTAATGGTGAAATTTAACACTGTAGAAGAAATGTCTTTTGCAGTAGATATGTGAGGAGCTGAAGCGAAACTCCATCCAGCTTACATAGAGAAAAGTTTCCAGAGAATGCAACTTACTCTTGAGAAAACTTGAAATACCAAGTGTCAGATAATCAATGCTACACTGGAAAGAGATTCATCAGGGAGATAGCATGGCCTAACAAACTGAAGGCTTTATAAATCAATGCATGAATCCTGCAGTAGACCTGGTAGTGCAAAGGGAATTAACAGTTCACCAAATAATGATGTAAAAGACTCTGCATGGGCCACACTAAGCCAGCAGTCATGTACATTGGCTGAACAAGATCAGCCCAACAGCATTTCCCTGAAGGGCAGGGAAATGTCAAGTTCAAAGATGAAATGCTCTGCCAAGAGCTCAGTGGCTTCACACAAAAGCAGCAAGCATAGAGACAAAAGGTTTTGTCTCTCTCAGCAAATGAGAAGATGAGGATGTATATCACCATCTGGAATAGGGAAAAGGAGCAACCTCACTGTGGAGGGTTGACTTTGGCTGAATGCCGAGTGCTCACTAAGCCCATCACTTATCAGTCCCTCCCATCAAGTGAACAGGAGAAAATATGGCAAAAGCCTATGGGGGTTGCTATCAGTACATTATACATTCTCTCTGCCACTCCTTCCCTCTCATTGTCTTCCACTTTTCCAGTACGGGGTTCCCATGGGAGAGAGCACACCACAAACAAATTCAACATCGTCCTTCCCCCGGGCTATGGGTCTTCATTAACTGCCCCAGCTGTCCCTTCTGCAAGTCCTTCAGGACCAAGATGCTCCAGTGTGGATCTCCCAGGGGGTCACAAGCCCTGCTATCAAACCTGCTCCAGTGTGAGCTCCTCTCTCCACAGGGCCACAGGTCCTGCAAGGAGCCTGCTCCAGTCCGGGCTTCCTCTAGGCTCACAACCTCCTTTCAGGCATCCATGTGCTCCAGTGTAGGTTCCTCCATGGGCTGCAGGTGAATCTCTGCTCTACCATGGATCCCCATGGGCTTCAGGGGCACAGATGCCACACCATGGTCTGCACAACAGCCTGTGGGGAAATCTCTGCTCTGGTGCCTGGAGATCTCCTCCCCCTCTTTCAGCTCTGACCCTGGTATCTGCAGGGCCATTTCCTCCATATATTCTCACTCCTCTCTCCTAGCTGCTGTTGTACTGCATTTTCTTCTCTCTCTTAAATATCCCTATCCCAGGGCTCTATCACCACACAGATGGGCTCATCCTTGGCCAGCAGCAGGTTCATCTTAGACCAGCTGGCACTGGCTCTGTTGGAGAAGGGGGAACCAACTGGCATCTTCGCACAAAAGTCAGCCCTGTAGCCCCCCACTACCAAAACCTTGAAACACAAACCCAATACACTCATCTAGTTTGCAACTATACATCCAAATAAAAAAAGCTAAGAAATCAATAGGGAAGTGTGTAAAGGAAGAACTTTGTTGTTGCTGTGGCCATGCAGCAAGACATACACTCAAGCTGACATCTAAATCTATACTACTCTGAATCAGATTTTCTATTCTCATAATTGAATTTTTTAATGAAAATAAGTAGATAGTTCCTTTAAAAGTACTCATTATTTTCCCACAGCTTTGCTAATCATAATAAGACCAGTCATTGCTTGACACAGGATAAAGCTCTATGTCTCCCTCATGTGTAGATAATACATACTGAACTGCTCCACTAAGACTACACTCCATCTCAGTTACTTGTCTAACTGCTGCTCAGTTTAGAAAGTATCACAGAACACCCATTCCACATGTATATCATTATACAGGACATAAAATAATCTCCTAATACCTGGTAACAAATTTAAGATGTGTTGTGCAAGCTGCTGTCTCCTGTACTAGACTTCTTCAAGATAAATTTTATAAAAAATTATCTAAAATGTATTATTGATACCACAGATAGATTAAAACCTATGTAAAGAGGTGGGGATGGGGGGGTTGCAGGAAGCTCTACTGATAAATATTTTTAAATTTAAAAGGTGGAACAGAGAAGGCCAAGGACAAAGAAAACCAACTTGAGAAAATAGATTCTAAAATATCCTCCATCATACAATTTCTATGTAATTTTGGGCAAGTTCAATAACTTACCAATACCTCTAATTCTTAATTGAAATAGCATAACAATTCTTGCAGCATGTTGTTCAGAAACCAAGGAAAAACAACTAAATAAGACAGGCAGATTTGCAAGCGTGGACAGCGATTTAACCTGAATGAGTTTAACGAGGTGTTACATTCAGTTGTTTGTAAAGTCAAAGTACTAATTCGCCTAAAACTAGACCTGAGCCTTAGGAATTAGTGGTGATCTCTCATACTTTTAATACATGCAAGAGAACTTGAGCTCTCAGAGAATATGAGCTGGAGACATAATATGAAACATCTGAATCCATCTCCAAGCAACTTCAGGTGAGATGTAAGAATGAAAATAAAAGAATCCATCATTTTTTAAAACACAGTCGCAGCTTTATTACAAGGCTAATATTTAATAAGGACTTAAAATACCATTGAGGATATGGAAATATCTACTTTGTATGCATTTGGAAGAGAGAATCTGGTTTAACAACTGTAATTACCCATGATGAATCCTTCTCCTGTTACTGTAATTTCTTCCAAGGATTATAATGTACCTGTTGACCTTTTCCTATGCAATAAACCTTTCCTGAGGAAACTTGTAGTTACAGTGGATTCATAATATTAAAATAAGCTTTGTTATCCAGCCCCTTTGACCCCATTAAACTATCTAAAGTACCTGGATTGATCTCTCAGTAAAATAGAAACCGTGGCATTCTCTGGAATCTGTTCCATGCAGCAGACTCTTGGCTGTATCTCAAAATCATTTCTCCTCTCACCCTTCCTTGACTTGGAGGTCACTGTTTCATCAGATTCAGTTGAAAAACTACTATGAGACATTTGTTTATTCAACGATCTGTATTGGCACGTAGATCACAGGTATAGCTTAATCCTTGTGCAAAAGATTCAAAACTTGTCTTCAGAGCTTGAAACTTTGTCACTGTGAAATAGATGGTATTAAATATTTCTAGAATAGTAAATATTTTATAAGAGAAAAGCAAAGGTAAAGAATGGGTAGATCTAAACTGTTCTTCAACCTAAAGGTTATCCTCTAATACCAAGGACATTTTTAAAATATGGAAAAATTATTTCTGCTCATATTTAAAAACGTTAAAACCAGCTAATTTAAAACAGGACAAAACTGACTTCAGTACTTAAATATTTCAGTGCAAATTGAGCCAATACTATCATTTTGCAAATTAAGATATCCTGAGAACACTTCATAATAAGAAGCTTTAATATGCATGAACTTTTGAACAAGTATTTTTATTACTGATTATATTTTTAATCCTGTTCGTGAATTATTTGAGAATTATGTTTAAATGAAATGAAAAACCCTATGAAAAGAAATGTCCCATCAAAGAAATATATAGCTAATCTCTCAGCAAAAGTACGCTTTTTATTTTAAAGTAAACTAAGTTTGGTTTTAGTACATCATAGAATTAACTGTTACATTTTTTAGAGTATTAATTAAATGCATGAATTTCTTTTATTGAGTATAAATCCCTGGAGAATTTATATAACACATTCAAAAATAATCAAAAATATTATAATTATAAATTAGGTTCTGCAGGGATAGCAGCTGGGTTATTTGGTGCAAACAGTGTGCACAAACCACCTGGCAGGAACAGAAGCACATATTTTTAAATATATAACGCACTTCAGAGTTAGTGGCACTGTTTTCCCCTGAGCCTTCTCTCTGTAATTTCCATGTTGAGACATAAATTGTCAGGGTAAGAGCCTTTGTGTTCACTAAGATAAAGTTTACTGTACTGAGAAATTAGTATATTCGCTACTTCTATGTTAAAATTTTATTTAAAGAGACATTATAAGGAAATGTTCTTAGATGAAAGAAATTCTGCCTACTTCAGGGACATCATGAAGACTGCTGCAGCCTAAAGGTTAAAAACCAGTGACTCTAAACAATAACTTCTCAATTTCAAACTCATGAACAATGATTTTTTTCAGGGTTATCTTCATCATGGCTGATTTTCAGATGCTCCACTATGTTCCCCATCCATCCCCATACAGGTCAACACTTAGGAAATGAGAGAGGTCTTCTTCTGTGTTTTTTAGTCATCTCCATTTCTTTCTTAGATTGACCACAACGAGTCCCTTCTTTACTGGTCTGAACCTGGGTTTTCTCTTTTCTCTCAATTTAAAACAAATCTCAGGCATTTTAGCACATGCTGCTTACCTTCTCCTGAATCTCTGAAGTCTTGCGCAGTGTTACGCGGGTCTGTTCATTTTGCACACTGCTTTCAAAAGATCTTTAAAAAGAGTGCAGTGGAGGGCCTGATGGAAAAGGCTAAAATATAAGTAGCTTTTTCTCTAACACATTTTGAAGTGAGGAGTCTGTAGAGAACACCCAACTCATGAGTAGGTATGTGGGATCAAGTGATCTCAAGGTGTCAAGCTGAGGAATAGCACAAATGTCAGCTCTCCAGCTGTTGTCACAAAACAGCCTCATGGGCAGATTTTACAGTTTCTAACACTGTGCCAAGGCAGAGAGACATTTGAGAGCCTACTTTTCCATTTAAATGTGTGAAAATATCAGTAACAATATTAGTATCATTACAAGTCCATCTGGTCCCTTAAAGATGGTTCCCTGCTTCAAGTTGCCCAAGGAGGTGGTGCAGTCATAGTCTCTGGAAGTGTTCAAGTGGTGTCTGGATGTGGCACTTGGGGATATGGTTTAGAGGTAATTATGGTGGTGCTGGGTTGATGCTTGGACTAGATGGTCTTAAAGGTCTCTTTTAACCTTGATGATTCTGTGATTCAGTGATTTGACGCTAAGTATCTGAACAGAACAAAGAAATCTAAGAAAACCATTTATAGAAATGCACTCTGCTAGGGTTTTCACTAGAGTAATATGTTCCACTGCGAAGGAAATTACAGAAATTTGTATTTTTTAGGATATAAAAATCAAGAATGGTTTTCCCTTAGGATGGATGGGGAAAATAGCAATTCATTTAAAAAGAAAGTTAAAGTAACAACAACAAAAAAGAACAAAACCACTTTTACATCTAGATATATAAAAAAAACCAGGCGAGCTTAATAACCTAATTTTCAGGCTTAGACCTCTACATTAGTATTTTAATTCTGTAACGAGAAATGTACTCACAATGGGACCTTAATTACATGTATCTCTTGCTCCTAATTCCCCTTGATTTTACCCTGCACTTTAAAGGGTATTACAGAATTCCAGGGAACTGGAGATAATTCAACAAATTGCATTAAATTGGATTTTTACCTCTATAAAGCTAAACTTGATCCAGCTTCATAACAATTACTGTAAGATACTCAATTTGATGTAAGAAAATATATCTGTCCAGTTCCTCAGGGAAATAATTTTTAGAAGTTAACAGCCTAGATGGCAAGCACAACAGGAAATCAGTGACTTAACTGGCTTGTCAATTGAACAATATCTTCAGCATTGTGGTTTACATACACAGCAAGTGAGCAGAAAGAAGCTTTCAGTATACTCATCTGTGCTGTTTGCACTCTGTAGAATCACAGATTTAGCCTCAAGTACTGCCTATTTTCATTTCTACAAATCCTAAGCTGTTGAAAAGCTAGACATTAACAATGGGAAAGAAAATAATATTGCTCCTCTTTTTCAACTTTTATTAATATTTGCGTCTACAGCCAGAGCGTAGGTCAGCATACTAGCAGGAGAGATTTGGTTTGAGGAATACAGGCACACTACTGCCTGGCAATGAAAAAAATCCAAATGTTAGGGTGACAAAATGCATGGGGTAAAAGCACTTCATTATTCTCAACAGTTCATTCAATTTACTTTTTAAAAAGATACAGCAAAGAATGGCATTTCATCTCCACAGAAAAGAATATAAATACCAAACTATGCAACTGGTACAGGAAGTAAAGGAAAAATTAAAATGCTGACGAAATCAACACAGAATTCTTTTTTGTGAAAAATGCTAAATCACTCTCAGGCTTTTTTGTGAGCCTGAACGCTGAAATTAAAATCATTGCTTGAGACACATCAGTGGTGGTTTTACAGGGAATGTACCACACTTACTCAACAGGTGAAATGTCTGATTACCATAACAGTCTTAGACATTACTGTTATTTGACTCTGCTGTTTCATTTGGAAGTATAAGAGTACCTAGCTTCATTAGTACTTGGATAAAAGTCTACTACATGGGTGGGTTCAGTAAAAGTGAGGAAGCACTAGAAACCTATTGCTATTTTTTCTCCATTGTCTCCTTTCTCCTCTTATGAATACCATAAAATCTAGATGAGTTAGAAAAATAGGACTCTTACTGTTTTTCAAAACAAAGCATTTGGAGTTAGAAAAGTTAGAAGTGGTAGCCTTAGTGTTCTTTTAAAATTATGTTTCAACTCATTTCATTCTGCTTAACTAAGATCCTATAGTAGTTTCAGTCAGGCAAGCTACTCCTTGTTTTCTGTTTCAAGGCAGAACTCATAGCAATGACCGCAGATGAAGACATTCATACATATATAAACCACTTTTTCACTGACCTGTAAGTAAAATAGGCATATTGATCTTATTTGGGTAATTATATTAGAAAGTTGAAATTCACAGGAGCTGTTTTACCTTTGGTAGCAGAGGGTTGCACGTGTGTCTGTATGGGAAGAGGATAGATGTATGCCAGGCATTACCAGCTCCACAAAAAATCATGACAGGACACAGCCAAGGCCATTGATAAAGCTGGTGGCACCTCTAGAAAAATACATATAAGATAAAAAAAAAAAAAAAAAATCCTGAGAAGAGTGAAGAGTGAGTGGAAAAAGGTTTGAGAAATCACCCTAAAACACCAGTGGTTGGGAAGAAGGGGAACAAGGTGCCCCAGGCATCAGAGAAGATATTTATGTGCAGCCCATGGAGGATACCAGAGTGGGGAAGACATTTCCCATCAGCAGGCAGAGAGGATCCATGCTGGTGCAGATATCCACACTGGAGCCCATGAAGTACCCCATACCAGAACATGTGGATATTCCCTCAAGGAACTGAGGCCTGTAAAGAGCACAAACTGGACCAGGTTCATCCTAAAAACTCCAGCTTTTGTGAAGTATTCAAACACTTCAGGTTTATCTTCAAGAATTGTCATGCATGACAGCCCAAATCAGAGTAGGGCAACAGTGTTAGGAGGAAAGCAGAGAGAAACTGCTAAAAACTGAACACATAGCCCACATTCCCCATATTCCCCTTCATGGTTCATCAGGGGGAAGGGCAGGAGAGTCAGAAATGAGGGAGGAGTTTGAACCTGGGATGAATTGGGGTTGGGGTGAAAGAGTTTTAATTTTTGCCAGTGCTCCTCACTATTTAAATCTATTTTCATTGACAATGCATTAAACACATTTTTCCCAAGCTGTCTTTGTTTTGCCTACAGTGGTAGCTGGTAAGTAATCTTGTCTTCTTCCCCACCCAGAGTTAATTCACCTCAATTTCAATTTTTTTTTCGTTGAAGGGAGGGAGTGACTGATTTGGCAGCTGGCCAAAGTTAACCCTCCACAGCCTTAAAACTTTTGTTTCAAATTCAGTAGTGATTCAATCAATCTTCGTATTAAATTATACTTTCATTAAGCAACATTTTCATTCATGTGTATAGGAATTTACAGATGCCGGTCTTGTTCATTGAATAATATCTGTCTCATTGAGTTTATTTATCTGAACCTTCTGTGTGAAGTTCAAGTTATTAGCAATGTCTTGAATTATTTTCCCTTCCATGTTTTTCAGGCCATGGTTGTGCTTTCAATATGAAAAGTGTTTCTCACAGATGTTTTTCAAGTTAGGCTCCAAATATATTTTAGTTAAGTAAATAGATACATACTCAGACCAGAAGAACCAAAGCAAGATATTTCTGCAAGTAAATTTATAACAAGCACATGCACAGGAAATCTTTATATTTTGTGAAAAACTACTCTATGTACATTGGAAATTTAGCCCAATGTTCAGAAAGCATAACTTAGAATTTCCAGGAATTCGAGGAGCAAAGTATTATTTACCTCCTCTGCTTGGTCAAGAAGCAAATAGGGCTTCATGTGGCTTAATGTATAGGCTACTGACCTTGAAGTCATCATAAGTATGCACAGACTGTGACCTTGGAAAGAAGCATTTCAAAGGGTAGAGGAAGGGAAAAAAAAATCACCAAAATAACAAACAAAAATTACTCCACTAAGATGGTTATAGAAGGCAGTGACTTCCTATAGAAGGCAGTGATGAGAGAAGTAAAAATTAGTACCGAATACAGCTTGACTATCTGGATTTTGATATTTGACTGCAAGGGGTGATGTTGGGTGGGTGAGATGCAGTCAGTCAAGGAAATGATGGCTAACTCTGGAATACTTCTCATTGAACATAAAAACTGTATTAAATTTTTGATTTTGTGAAAACTCTTCATTTATAGAAGTCTGTGTTTTTCCAAGTTTTCAGTCCGATACTTTCCCCAAATGTTTTCTTCATTCCTACACAGTCTATGAAGGCAAAATTCAATGGAGCAACATTCATGATTTCTCAGTTTATGAAGACCATTTAAGCTAAGCTCATGTTTTTCAAGAAGCAGTTTAACAACACTATTGTTGGCTCTTGCTGTGAAAGCTACCTTAAAGTTTTTCAATAATGTAGCAAGTCCTAGACAACGTCTCTTCCAATGTGTTTTAAAAACATTCTAGAGACCTTGTGCTCTTTGTAGGTATGGTGTTTCTAGAAGCAATTAATTTTTGGTGACCCTGGGGATGTAATTTCAGGAAGAAGCTTCTTCTTTCAATGAAGAAAATGCAGTCAAAACGAGAAAATCTCCTGCGTTCCATGGAATAATTATTGAAGAAACTCTTGCAGACCACTGCCTGCATTTTAGTTCTTCACATTTCCAAATTGTTCAGGGAAGCTGACAATTGGAATATAGAAAAATACCAGAAAGGCCTTTGGAGCCTTCTCCAAAGAGCCTTCTCTTGCATCTCTTGAAGTTTTTCTCCCTACAGGCTATTGCCTCTGATAAAAATGAAGAATATCCACAAAGTCTCAGAATCAAGCTCCTTTGCCCTCTTTATTTTTAATTTTTTTTTTCCCAAAAAGACCAATGGACCTTAAGTTATGCTATCTATACTTAAAAAATAAAAAGGCAAAGAAATATAAAAGCAAAAAGAAACTTACATGAAGCAGAGTCATGACAAATCTTAGAGAGTAAAAATAAATTGCTTCATTGAAATTATAAACTCCTCTTGTATGTAATTTATGAAAAGCCAACTGCCATCAAAATTCTTAATTTATAGTGTTCAACAAAATGCTACTAACTGAAAAGCATTAATCAATATCACCAACTTAATGTGCTTTGTCAAACTCTTCAGTCTCTTCTACAAAAGAAGAATATTTTTGACAAGTAGATTGACTGGTGAGCTAACAGTGTTTGACTGAGGGGAGAGTGTACAACACGAACCTTAAAATAGATGTTAGCAGCAATTCTATTTGCTCATACAGAACCAATGTACAATATTATTATTTTGCAAAATATGTCAATAAGACTGATAAATTATTATGTGGTTATAAGAAATTCTGTTTCAAATTGGATTTCATTCTCCTTGTGAAATAATTCATAAAGAGTGAAAATGTGCAACTGATATGATAGATGCCCATTAGACTTGAATAATAATCAAATACAGAGTTCTTTGCTAGCTCAAGTGGTTAAAAAAAGTCATTGAGATTCTGGCTTTCAAGCTTAAGTAAGCAAAATGAAAAATAATATACTTGCTTCTACTTTGTTAAGTTTAATAAATACTGCAGACTTAAGATTGAGAGCAGCTCATTTTAAAAAGAAGGCTTAACTGGAAATCCCATACTTTCTCAGAAAACAAACTACTATTATGTCTTGCTTTTCCTAATTTTCAGGTATTCCAGCTCTTGCAACAAGACTTTTTTTCCCTTAAGTGGGGAGGAGGAAGGAACCAAAATTTAACACAACAATATTATAAGCAAGGCCATACACCTGTCCCCTCATGTAATGCCTGTGCCATTTGGAAGAAAGACTTGTCCACAAGCATTTTCCAAGACTGAGTGGAAATAAGTGGCATAGATTTGACACAGGAAATTTTGTGCCAGACACATATATGTGAGTGAGTAAGCATGGGAGAGTGTGGCACTGGAGTGTGTTTTATTCTGATAATCCTGATGAGGCAAAAGGGCAGCACTTGAGGTAAAGCATTACTCCACTGAAGTATTTCAAGTATCTCCCAAGTCAAAAGAACAGCCTTTCTGGATCAGACCCAGGGATTTATTTAGCCTTTTTGCCTTCAATAGTAGCCACAGAAAGCTATTGAGGGAAAAAAAGAAAAAAGAAAAAAAGACCAAAACAAAACTTTGCAATGCTTTTAGCTTATTTCTTCCTATCCTCTGAATCAGTTTTGGTTCAAATTTCCTGAGCATTTTGTAATTTGTCTACTTAGTAACTCCAACAATGTCTCATTCCAAGCCTTTTTCACACACCTTTGAGACCACGTAAAATTTCATGCCTATGACATCCCTTGGGAAGGTGTTAAACAGGTAAACAATTGCTGTGGGAAGTCCTACAATGGTTCTCAGGTATCATCCCCCAGTGGCAATGAACAGCAGTCTTTCCTCCTGCCACACTACCTGTATTATATGCAGGGGTTTTTGTGATGCAGCTATACCAAGCAAAAATTGTAGGCATTTATTTATCTGTCCCTCTACCAGAATGCCATACTAGTTTTGTGCTTGTGATTAATTTGTTTTTTTGGCTTTTGCTCTTTGACTCATTATTAAAACTCAACTATCAATGAACATATTGAAAATCTATTTTTCGTATTTAAAATTCCTCCAAAAAATTGATAGAATTGTTTTTTTAGCTCTCATACTCAGTACCTTAAAATAGAAAAAAATTGTGTCTTCCAACATTTTAATTACAACACCTAGCACATGTTCCTGCAGGGTCTGAGTGCTAATAATTTTGGTATAATTTTCAGTGCCAAAACACAGGAGACCACTCATGTCAGCTGGCAGCAGAAGAAGTCTCCCAATGAAGTGCAAGAGGCACTGGGAGACAAAGCTCTCGGGAGGGAGGCTGGTGTAGGCAGACCCCTTCATCTACACTGCACATACTTCTGCAATTGAGGTCACAGTGAAGAGATTTTCTACGTTTAGTCCTTCTGGAAGGAGAACATAAGACAAAATTAAACACAGAGAAATTATTTTAGACAGTTAATGAGCCAACCTTGAGCAATAGTCCATAATCTATACCCGTGTGCACAATTTACCAAGTTAGCCTTTCAGAATAACACTTTTATTATTTTATGTTAGCCCTGGGCTAATAGCTTTGGTATTCCCAATTACAGTGAGTTAATTGACTTGTGTAACTTTGTTAACCTCGAATGAGTTGTTTATATGCCCCACCCCATGACAAGGTGAGCAAATTTTCCCAGGAAGAGATCAGAATCCACCTCTAGACTCAGCCTCTCATTCCACGAAACTACAGAGGCCTGCTGCTGATAATGGAAAACTCAAAGTTACCCAAGAGGGACAGAAACATCTCTCATAGAAGATAATATTAGGCAACTATGTGGCTGTTAGGAGGCTTAGAATACAGGGAAAAGAGTAAAGGAGACCATTATGGCAAGTGAGAAATGTGAGTGTTCTGTGTTTTTCTTAAGTTCTGTTGTCACCAATTATTGCAAGCTTTACCCAATTATGAATAATTTGAAATCTCTCATTCCTAAAATCAATGCCTAAGGACATTTTCAGAAGAGAAGTTTAAAAAACCATTCAAGTTGGCAAGAAATAGAAAAAATCAGAAAACAAATCTTCTCCTAAGTGTTTAAAATAAAATACTTTAACTTTGATCTTTGAAAGGAAGAATAGCTGGAATTAATAATTATGAAAGCTAGAGATTTGTTGGTTTTTTTAGGTTTATGTGTGGTTTTAATCAGCAGTCTTTCACATAAAGAAATCGAACCCTTCTTTAGTCACTAGCAGTATTTAAACTTATTTGCTCTTTCAGTGGGAAAAAAGATCATGCATTTCAGCTTTCTGTGGAATTTTCTTCTAAAAGCTATCACTTTTTATTCTCTTTCAATGGAAAATATGTCCCAGTATTTGGCTGAGTAAGAAGTAATGACAGGACAAGACCTCAAATATTTGGATATGCCAATAAGTCATATTGCTTTCTTTAAGATAATCAGTTTCTTAGCTTCAATATGATAATTGTAAAACTATTTGCAGCCTAGGAGAGATAGCTACATGAGTCATAAGGAACACACATACTTCAGATACACTCAGCATTTTTGTTGTGTCTTCTGAGCTGCATCTAAAGAAGGATGACCAGGAGCTCGAGGGAGCTACTCCATTTTTATGAGAACCTTCCTGGAGTGCTGCATCCAGCTCTGGGGTCCCTAACATAAGAAGGTCATGGATCTGTTGGAGCAAGTCCAGAGGGCAGCTGTAATGTCCAGATGATCAGGGGGATGGAGCATCTCTCTTGTGAAGACAAGTTGAGAGAGTTGAGGTTGTTCAGCCCAGAGAAGTAAAGGCTCCAAGGTGACCTTAGAGCACCTTCCTGCACCTAAAGGGTGACTACAGGAAAGCTGGGAAGGGACTGGGAGTGATGGGACAAGAGGGAATGGCTTTCAACTGAAAGAGGGTGATTTTAGATTAGATATTGGAAAGAAATTCTTTATCGCAAGGGTGGAATAGGTTGTCCGGAGAGGCCGTGGATGTCCCATCCCTGGAAGTGCTTAAGGCCAGGTTGGATGGGGCTTTGAGCAACCTGGTCTAGTAATAGGTGTCTCTGTCCATGGCAGGTAGGTTGGAACTTTAAAGTCCCTTCTAGCCAAACCCATTCCAAAATTCTGGGATATAAAAACATACTGGAAAATATGGCAATGACAGGAAACACAGGAATTATTGTTTTATTTCACATTAGTCTACCTGAAACTCTGTAAAAAGAAAATGTATTGAGCTATTTTGCCTGTAGCACTATATACATCTTATTATTCTACACATGTTATGTTTCGTATAACACTTTAGAGGACTTACTAACTATGAAAAACACATTACCCTTAAAAAAGTTATGAAGTACTGAACATGTACAACTAAATATGAAGTTAAAAGTAGCAGCAAAGACTTCCTTCTTCAATCTTATATTTAAATAAGAACACGAAGTGGGCAGCAGGGAAGGATCCTGCAATATCTTTAAAAGGGTAGAGCTACAAAATTTTCGTGACTCACAACTCACAAAATTACAGTATAGGAAAAAAGTAACCTTATGATTCAGACTGTAATTAGCAGCTTAGAAAATGCAGAAGAGAAAATGAGTCAAATACCACAGCCATTCAGGGCCTTAAAAACAAGGACAAGAACTTTAAAATCACTGCACTAAATTTACAGTAAGACCGCATTGAAGAGAATTTTTCAAATTCTTTAAATTAAGATATTTAAATTTAAAATTCTTTAAATTAAGATATTAGTAAAAATAAATAATATTGAATTTAGAGATGAGAGATTTTACATTGGAAAAAAATCCTTTTCCTACAAATAATACCATCAGGAAATTCAGAAAATAAAACAGTCCTTTCACTGATCAACAGTTTCAATTTGTTTACATTAAGACTGCAAAATCTGGTATCAATATTTTTTCCAGAATCAGGATTTCTAATGGCAACAAAGACCATTAGGCTGTAGAGAAAGTATGACACACAAGTTTTGTATTTGAAAAAAAAGAAACAATTGTTTATTTAGGAGAGTACCTGTCATTAAATCTGCTGCACTAGCAAAATGAGGACTGAAAACTAAAGCAAACCATTGAATTGAGCAACTGAAGACATGCACCTCTGCATCTGAGTCTGAGAGGACACACAGAAAATTTACTTGAATACTGTTTTCACATCTTCAGCACTGAGAGGAAATAGAAAACCAAGGCCTGATTCTTATCTCATTTAAGAGCAGCAGTCTTTCTTCATTGCAAGGGAGCCGTTCCCTCAAGGCCTTTCACAGCCAAGACACAGAAAAGCCACAGGGACAGAAAGAGAGTGTCAGCATACAAACTAATAAAAAAGTGTCTTGCAAGCTATTTCCCACAGCCTTCTAGGGCGAACCTAGACTTTTCTTAATAAGCAATCCAGAAAGCACACTTTGTTGCCTGCAAAACTTTACACAGTCTTTTTATACAGTTAGTTTATCTGTCTCTGAGGTCATCTCCTAAAGCTTTATTCTCCAGCTTGTTTTTAGAGGGCCTGGAAACCATTAATCACATGAAATAAACAAAGGATTGTGTTAACTATGTAGTCACTTAACATACATAAATTCATACTGGCATTTTCAGGAACATGTAGGTGTCTACAGGATAGAAAAAAGAACATTTTCCTCTAAGTCCTGATTCTCTACACTTACTTATTCTTTAATCTGTTTCATGCATCATCTTGGGTAGTAGAATATGCACATGTACAGCAGAAATCTTTTCCTTGTTGGCTGTGAGTTGCTCTACAACCAAAACCAACCATTAGTGACAAAAAGAAAGAAAAAAAAAAAAACACAATGCCCTTTTTTCCTCTCTTTTTTTTAAAAGCTCTCCATGCTATTATGTGATATCCAGTGAGCCAGGGGGAGCTGATGATACTCTTGTGATGCATTCCGTATAATGATGGATTTTGTTTCCTGAAACCAGACATTTTTCAAAAATCTTAGTAGATTTTTTGTATGGATGTTTCCCAAACGTGACAATCTGAATTTAACATAGCATCATTATATCAAAGAGAAATAAGAAATGGGTTGGTCTTTTTTTGATACATTAAGCCTAGAAAATATTTCAAGAAAAGGAAGCTTAAATATACACAAACTACTCCAATTTTCAGTGGGGATTTCTGAAGATATAATACAAGATAAATCTAATTAGCTTCAAGGAAATGACAATAAGAGATCAGAGGAGTGAGTAAACTGGTTAAATCTACGTAGACGTCAAAAGATTCTCAACAGAAAAGCACAAGAAAAAGACTAATGAAGGAAATTAGCAACTGTAGCTAGCAAAGTTCAAATTGGATTCCAGAATACCACTGTTAGGTTAATGATTTGTTGCATAACACATGCAGGGAAGAAGGATTTCTGAATATAAAAGGTCTAACATTTAGCTCAGAGCTTCTGTAACTACATCAGGTATACGCTGCTTCTCCCCTTCCGTTCTAGTGGAACAGGGCTGTGAATTTACCTGATCTTGGTTCCTGCACCTGCTAATTAGCAGTATGCTAGTAATTACTGGATCAAAACTGGAGCCTGGCATTTAAAAAAATACCTGAGGAACTGGAGAGCTCCGAGTTTAAACATTGGTGTGGTGGCAATTCTGAAAACCTGTTAGAGATTAATGGCTATGCTCTATACAGATTAGGGTAAAATGGAAGCTGGAGCACAGTCAACCAGGGAAAGAGTCCACAGAAAAGACAGAAGGAAATAAAGAAAGGGAAGAGAAAGACATTTTTTGCACATTCTGCCTAAAGCTAAATATTAAAATAACTTTAAAACAAGTAACCAATAAAAATAGCAAGAAAATGAGGTAGTACAAATTGGGCAAAAAAAATGAAGATTGTTTAGCAAATCTTACTTCAAAATTTAAGAAAAACAAGGCTGTTTCATCATTAAAGCTAACATGAGGACTGGTCTACAGCTATTATTTTGGGACATAGAGCTATTAATGTAGGTCATTCCATATGAGCCCATAGCCACACACTAAAATATCATTGTTGTTTATGCCTAAACAAAATAAAAATTTGGTCTTTCTTTTAACATTACAGTTCATATGATCTTTGGTTCAATGTACTTTAGTCCAAGCAGTGACTGCAGAAAACTGTTCAGTTGCATGAATCTGAATTTACATAGAAGAGCACCTGAGTTTCAAAGTACTAAATAATGAAGAAGAGTTATACTAATATCAGCATTAGTCAACTCAAATGATGCATGGAAATGGCCTTAGATTTTTGATAGCCTTCTGCAAAGAATATGAAATTATGTGCATTTTGCATATTCTGGACCTATTACATGCCCAGCTTTCCAAGGAGGTGTTTTATGCAGAAGCAACATTATCTGAGCAAAGAGCAGCACAGTGACAAAAGGAATGGCAAGGTGCAAGGAAAATGGACCCAAAATCCTACATGGTGATCCTTATCTTCATCTCCTGAACAGGTTACAGCTGTGATAAATCAAATCAATATTTGATAGCTGAAATCAATCGACCACTTATTATACTAAGAAAAAAGACAACATAAAAAGTAACTATGACAAATTCTCTTTCAAGTGTAAGCAAATAGTTGACCCAATGTCATTAACAAATGAGTTTTAACTGAACACTTGAATGAAAATTTCCACCTTTCACTTGTGGTACAGAGCAGCATAATGTAACAGCTTATCCTGGAGAATGTCTTCTTTTAGCACCACGAAAAAGAAAGAAGTTCCTCAGATGTGCATTGGAAGATGCATATAACAGAGACTTTAAAACTTCTTAAAAACTCTAAATATGCAATGGCAATTCATAGCTGTTCTTGTAGATCAGCATGGAAACAGAAAAGAAAAAAAAAAATTAAAAAGTTTCCATGAGTGAGATAGAGCTATTCTTTGATATATAGAGAGAACACCTTTATCCCCAACCAAACTTTCTCATATAAAGACAGAAAAAGCTAAAAAGTCAAATATATGCTTAATTTTGATAGTACAATATATAACAACAGATACAGAGAATATTGACTCAGTGCATGACCCATGAAATATCCCATAAAGCCATAGCATAACTGCATGTAAGCCCTGTAGAAATGTCAATCAGCTGAATTCTGTGGAAATTAACAGAGAAACTGTCTTGAATATGCTGTTAGAAGTCCTCAATCTTGAAAAGCTTCTAAACCCTTCAGCTGAAAACCTGTCATGCTTGAATAACTATAACAAGCACAATAATAGCTGTATAGTCTCTGAGGCAGTTTGGAAAACTACAAGATACTTTGTTATTCTTTTCTGCCAATGATAAACCTCAAGTAATGTGTTGTAGACCATTTATACCACGCACAAAACAAAGAAATCAGTTTATGGAACCATGTTTTCTGCACAAGTCCATTAGCAAAGAATAGATGGGCAAAGACATAATGGACTCTTTATGACACTTTACCTGGAGAAAAAAAAACAGTTATCTGGGGACAAGCAGCTCTATTAAGCATTGAATAAATACAGACAGCCTTTTACTTCATCATTTTGCATTTTCAGACCACCTCACACCCTGACCTAACTAAGCTTCACAGTTACTTCTTCAATATCTTTGAGGTTTAATCATTAGTTTATAAACACAGAACAGAGATATAATGAGGACAATATCCGTTTAGGAGCAGGTCTCAAATTAAAAATTCTCAAGACATCATGAAGGATTCAGAAACACAAGTCTCATTGAAAGCTATCCCCTTTCACTGATAATCCACCATACTGTGGGGTGTCTAGCTCAGATATTTTATTGACGTACTCTAGGCATGTCTTTTTGGATGCTAAAAGGTTAACAAGGAAAGCAAGTCACTTTACCCTTTTGACTGCATGGTGTATTTCATTTTTAGGTACTGCATTAGTTATAATACTGGCCTTAATTAATCACACACAAAATCACACACACAGAATCACAAAGTTGGACAAGACCTTCAAGATCATCAAGTCCAACCCATGCCCTAACACCTCAACTAGACCATGGCACTGAGTGCCACATCCAATTTTTTTTTTAAACACATCCAGCTATGGTGACTTGTAGAGGAGATGAATCTCTACAGACACCCCTGTGAGGCCCCCTTGGTATTCTCTCTGAGATAAGAAAAACTACTTAATTAGAATGACTAATTCTAGAAAAATGTGGACCTTCTCTTATCTTTTTAGAATATTATTGGTTAGAATTGATTCTTTATAATTGGTTGTTTCATACAAAGGAACACTAATGTAGTTGGCAAGGAGTTTCTTTTCTGTACCCTACTGGTTTACTTTTGATTCCTCCAAATCCTATAAAAGTACCTGTAGTAACCCACGTATTCGGATTGCTGCAGGACCCCCTCCATGGGATAAATAAAGCCTGAGGAAAAAGTCTGAGCTGCTCTCTCGGTCTCTTATGTCAGCTGAAGAAGGTCCCTGTTAGCAAAGATGAAATTACAACAGAGCTGACTGCTTAAAGAGGCAGTGCTTACAGACCTTGTAGCTGAAACCTGCCCGAGAAAAGTGGGGGCAGGGAAAAATTTGCAGTGACTCCACCATCTGCCCAGGCAGACCATTCCAGTACTTGATCACTCTTTCCATAAAAAACTTTTTCCTAATATCCAACCTAAATTTCCCCCGGTGCAGCTTAAGACTGTGTCCTCTCATTCTGTCAATTGCTGCCTGGAGAAAGAGAACAACCCCACCTGCCTATGAGCAACTTTCCGGGAGTTGTAGAGAGTGATAAGGTCACCTCTGAGTCTCCTTTTCTTCAGGTTAAACAGCCCCAGCTACCCCAGCCATTCCTCACAGGGTTTGTGTTCCAAGACCCTCACCTGCCTTGTACCCTTCTCTGGATGTGTTCAAGCATCTCAACATCCTTCCTAAACTGAGGGGCCCAGAACTGGACACAGCACTCACATCTGTCACAAAACACAACACAACTGAACAAACATCTTTTACAGGTTCAGTCAAATACCCTGGCTCATCAACACTGTGCATGAATTTAGAGGTTACTCAAATGTCTACCTTTAACCAAGTGAAAGCATCACATTTAATAAGCATTGGTTTTGTGTGTGAAGAGTGCTACAGAAGATATATAGTCAATGTAGAATGTGATTTTTCAGTTTATTGTTCCTCTTGCCATTATGTCAACTGCTCTGCAATCACAGAAGTGAATCACATCTGTCAGTGCAAGTGAAGTCTGAGCAATCATCTTAAAGCATTTGTCTGCAGCATTGCTTAAAGGCTGTTTATATATTTATATATATGATACCAAGATTAAATTTCTATTTTTGTCCTTTATGGATATTTCCTATTGCATAACTATTTTCTCTCTCACTATATCTCCCAGAATATAGTGTTATGTGTTAGAGCAACCAGCTGTAGAAACCAGAAGTTTGCATTGCTCCTGTCCCTAATGTATTTTGTTTTGTAAATGAGATCATTAACATTTCAGTATCAGTAATTTGACCAAGATTTTTATTACTTCTATTTGTGAATCATATAGTATGGAATTGTGGATATAGATTAATTATGCATTTTGGAGAAACCAGAGGCAGATATACAACCTCCCATGAATGAACACCCCACTATAAATGCTTAACATGATTCAACCTTGCTCATAGTCAGTTTTTTAACGTTAGGATTGTAATTCTGATATGTCACCCACTTTCACTAATTTTTTTGTCTTTTTCAAACTGTGGGTCACACCTAATAAATAGTCAATTTGGAATAATCACATGTTGGATAATGGTCTGTCAGCAAGATGTGCTGGTTCCAAGTAACATATATCTCAAACTTTTCATGTCCACATTAGCACTAAAATCAGCAAAAGAGATATCTGGCCTTGCATAACTGAGAGTAGCTTAAATACTCAGCTATTTTACAGTATGCTTAGCTTCTTACATTTAAATATTTTCTTTTAGGATAAATATTTAGGTATTTTGAATAAAATTTTACATATGAGGCTAGTGTCATGAGGTATGGGAAAGATATAAAATTTTACTCAGTTTAATATCTACAATGTACAAGTCCAACAGGAAGCTAATACCTTGTTAGCACAACATTTAACAAGAGAATAACAGATCTCATGCTTACAAGTGGTTTTATTCAGATAGTTCAGGGAATTCAGTCTGTATCTCCCATGCCCTATGAAGACTTTCAATTACTGTATTTCCACTCAGTATGATTAATGAAAAGTGTTTCCTTCTAACAGAAATACCCCAAGATATAAATTACTGTGTTAACAATTTTAATTACTATTCCCAAGCAAACAGACTTATTTGGAGTCATTAAGTATATTAATTTCAGATTAGTTCAAACCCAACACAATAAAGAAATACATCTGCTCAAAGCTACCACAGACAACTGTAGCATCATAATACAATAGACTCAATCCTACATTATTTTCTGCTCTACATAGCCAAGGCTTCTCAAGCTTAATAAGCAAATCTCTATTGAGTTGAATGATTTTCAGATTACCAGTGGCAAAACCCTTGTGCTTGATAACAATTCTAATTTTGTATCTAATCCTGTTTTCCTAGAACATCGTCATCAATGGCATATTTCAGCCGAAGTTCATTTATAAGATTTTAAACTTTTAAGGATTAACACTGATATTTCAGTGGCTCAGATTTTGCCCAAAACAGTTCTTGCAAGCTTTAATCTAGAACGGGACATGCCCTTACTACTACCAATTCTTAGCAACTTAACATTACTGCGACAAGAAGCACAGAAGAAGGAAAAGAGGTTTAAGTCCTGAATTGTACTTCACAAAGTTTTAGAATGAAGAAAAAAAAGGTAAAGTTTCCGCATCACATTAAAACTCAGCTGGGAAGTCTTGCAAGTCTAAGCTCACTCATTTCACAAACATTCCAACAGTTTAGCACTTTCTTCTCATACATAATCTTTCATCTGAGTTTTTGTATGTACAAAAGTCAGGGATGTATCCCTGTTATGACCTATACTCTAGACAATGTGGAAGTTTATGGACTAAGGAAAGTCTGCTGGGAACCTACCTACTGTATAATACATACTACACCCTGAAAATCAAAAATTATTTCTCTTTCCTCAGATCTGAGAAGCATAGATAACTAATAGCTACACAATTTCAGAAGAATTTATGCAGAAAGACAAATAATTATATTAAACATGGGCTATAGGAGTTTCAGAACATATACAGAGTTCTGATCATATTAAACAATAATTTAGAAAATGAAATTATATTAAATAAACAGAGGACTCAGAAGGAAATTTTGGTGTAATTTAAGACTCCTGCATTTGTTAGACAGGCAATAGCCTCACTTTGAAAAACATTCAAAACACACCTATGTTGGCAACATTTGTTTTGCTCTTTCCTGCAATTTATTTTAAAATAATAAAAATTTGTTTCCACCATACATTCTACTCATTTTGTACTTCTTTTTTCAAAACCTCTCTACAGAATTTCACTACTTTGTGGTCATTTTTCTTTGATGTTCAAAATTATTCACTGGTATTTTCCTGTCTTAGTATATATACAAGCATTTTGCATTTTAAAAATTGTTCTTTGAAATACACCTAGAAGTATCAGTACTGAGCCATTTCCACATAAAATTCCTCATAATTTCAAACTAGAAAACATTACTAGTTCATGTTTATTGTGGCCCTCCAGCAACTCTCAAGGGAGGTCATAGAGAACTGCATGACAGCCATGAAATTATGCTGTATCATTAATAAATAACTTAACATACATGTCAAAATCCCTCAGCTTCTAAAGACTGCTTTAGTAATTACGTTACATTAATCTTAAAACAATGACATTCTGCCCTTTCTTTCTTTCTTCTTTCCTGTACCTCCATTTGGTGGAATATTTCCTACTTATCAGCAATTTCTTATGAATGAGACTACAGAGGTTTAAAATTGTTAATGCAAATCAAGTCACTTGATAGCTTCAGAGTGAACAAACACTAATATTTTTTCTAATTGCCTAATACTTTCTCCTGAATAACTTGCAAACATTTGAAACAGACTTCTATCATTAGCATAATATAATCATAATGCTCCCATTTAATTACAATTTATTTGAATTACTAATCATCAGTTTCATACTTTAAAGTAATGGAAACATTTTGCAAACTGCAATGTACTATCTGCCTATCAAAACATCAATATAAAGACAAGTTACAATATACATAGCTTTTGTTAGCCATTGTCTTCAAAAATAATTTCTACTTCTTTTGCAACCTCTGTGACAGACTTAAAAAAAAAAATTAGGTTTGATGCATGTCCATGAATGATGCAAAGAGAACTGTCTCCCAGGAACAATTTATCCAAACTCTTGGGTTTTTTCCAGCCTATGCCACTAATAACCTCAGTGACTGGCATTGTCCCTGTAAGAATGAGTCATCTTAAATTTGAAGGATATCAACTGCATTTTTATATCCCTGTTAAAAATGAAGGACTTTGTAGTCAAACAGAGCATTATTTCCATTTCATCTCCTCTAATTTATGTAAATGGTATAACAGTTGAACACAGAATGTCAGCTAGGCGAAATGACTGAAAACTGTCAGGATCAAACCTTCCATACTTTTCATTCAAGCTGTAACTCCTGTTTCATCTTGTATGTGTGTGCATCAATACTTGTTATTTACTATTTGCCACATATTCCATATGCCTATGTTTCTACATGCAAGTGAGAAAGAGGTCAGCACTTTTCACCCTATACCCCCTTTCTGTCATGTCCTTCTCTCTTCTACATGCTCATCCTCTTCATTATCACATCTGTGGTGGGAGATGCACCAAGGAACTGTCAGCAAGCTTCTTGCTAAGAGAAAATGCTGCTTTTAGCTTTGTTGTGAAAGCCAGACACGAAGTCTATTCATAGGAAAAGTTCACCACAGTGACTAAGGAACTAAAGGACCACATTTTTTCTTATTTATCCAAAGATTTCTACATGTGAGAGAGAATTTTAAACAGTGGTGGAAAAAAACTTTCTCTAAATAAGAGATCCAAGCCGAAATCTAAACTCCCAGTCAAATTATTTGCTAAAAGTGAATCTCCTTGAACAGAATACAAGCCAGAAGCCTGACTGTTACTCAAGGACCTTCCAAAACCTACAGTTGAAAAAGGCATGCATATGTTTTAAAGCTACTCAAACAGTTAGTTGTTACTAAAAACTGTCCCTGCTGCCGGCAAATATGATTTCAATGCTCAACCTCTCAGCAACATTTGCTACAAGAATGCCTTTTCTACTAAAAATCAAAAATTTAAATTAATAATGGGTGAACAGATGGAAAATTAAAGCAATTGATATATCTGAATTATATAGGTACTTAATCACTTTGTTATCTTACTCTGAATTGCTCATTTATACAACAAAGGCTCTAGAATTACAAAATAGTTTGTCATTGTACATTCTCCACTAGCAATTCAGACTATATCCAAGTTATTGCCATTAGCATAAACTTTTTTAATAAATCTGCCAGTTCTGTATGGCTTCTGTAGATGAATAACTGTCTCCCCTTAAACACTACCAAAAAGCTTTAATCAATTTCAGAAAGTTATCACACATTTATTCCTCTTATTCTTTCTACTAGAAGAAAGATTTCTTCCATCATCAAACTCATTTCATTCCAGTATTTATTCTTAACCTCCAGGAAGCCTTAGCCTGACACGGGGTGACTTTAAGTCTCTACCCTTAAAAGTCAATAATAATAATGCATGGCAGACAAAGTAGCCAAATTGTGACTTCTCTTTCTGAGTACATATAGTACCTGTCCAAGGTGAGTGAGTATCTCTTTTGATGGCTTTGGCAACTCTGATTTTTCCCTGCTGGCTGTTCAGAGATGCAAAAGCAAATCCACCTGATCCCATTCTCCTTTGTAGTGCCGTGGACTCTAATACTTTGTATCTATGTTTCTGCCATATTTGACTTCAAAAGACAGTGACACTGTACACATGAAAAGCTTCTACAAAGCATCCCTCACACACCTTTTTTGAAGATCAAATAAAACTCCAGGCATTAGTATTACAATTTTGATATACACTACTTGCAAGAAATAATGGAAGAAAATCACCACTTCACTGTAATAGGTTTTTTCCCTTTAAGAAAAAAAGCAGGTCTTTTGTTCAAATGAACGTGGTTTCTTTTAAGATAGAAATGCCAAACAAAATTTAAAACAAATGTATACACATCATGACAGGCCTCTGCATTAGCAGAAACTCACAGATTCCAGTCAATTTCACTTTTTGTAGAATTTGCCTTTCATGTAGTCACTATACTGATTGTATTTCCATAGCTACCTCTGCAACCAGTGTTTCTGCCTAGTTTTTCAGAAAAAGAAGCAGCTGCTTAAATATTATTTTTCTCCTCCTGAATTCACCTACAGCTATAAATTACTAAGATTAATTGAGGGTAAAAAATAGTGAAGATTGTAGGCATTTGGATTCTTTGGAGGAATAGATTAATTTTATTTTTGTTTTTTTAAAAAAAAAATTTGCTTTTAATCTTTCTCATATCTGTGTTTTGCCTCCCATTCATCAATCCTCATTTCTAATCTGCAACATTACTGCTGCAAAAGGGAGGAGTGAATTGCAACATACATTTATATTTCACTTGGTAAACTATTCAAGATGCAAGTACAAATCAGTTTCCTAGTAGTGACATTTGAGGTAGAATGATTGTGACAAAGAAAAGTATAAAATTTTCTAATATATCTATTTGTGCCATCCCATCCTTAAGGGGAAAAGATTCATAGATGCTCATGGTTGAAGGGAACAACATAAGTCAAAGGATCTGCAAAAGCTTACAAAGTGGAATGGAAATCAGGATATTAGTCCCTGAACTCCTAGTACAAGCACACTACAGTGGGGCTTTGGATAAAAGGGTAGGCTGAAAGAGAAAAAAGAAAGAAAATATTAATTAAAGATGGGGAGAGAGAGATTCACTTTATGAGGGATGGAGAGCTCTGAAAAAGAGTATTGCCCTTACAACTGTAAACCTACACAAGTAGTAGGGCTATTCAAAGTAAGATTTTTTTTCTATCCATTCAGACCTGGGAAATACTGAAAAGATATTAAATGCAAAAGAACACTGCATGTGCCATTTCCCTCACAAAACGTAGAACAGAAATGATCTCAAATAGTCCTGATTAAAAATAAACAGGCAATAGTTGATCTACAATTGCTTTTAGTAGTTTACCTTGCAACAGTATGAAAGCAGGATGACTCCCTCAAGAGCAGGTAATGGGCTAAAAAATTGGTTAATCACTTTAGAAAGAGTAAAATCTTGCCCAACAATGAAATATTTAGAAATTAACAAAAGAAAGGGAACCGTGCAACTTTAGAAGGCAGAGATTTACATTCTCAAGCCATTAGCACAAAGATGATTCCACCACTGAAAATAGAAAATTACATTAGTTTATTCTGTTCAGTTGAATAAAAACAAAATATTGCAGGAATCAGATACCCTGCTTCAAAATAAGTCCAGTCAAAATTAAAAAATGTGATAATGTTCTGCAATCACCAACAGACTGCTTTCTTGAAGAAACCAGTAATCATACTTTGGTCTTTAAAAATACACTTCTACAGCACAGTCTCCTTCTAAGAGCTCATCTGTGAGGCAAAAATTAATCCTACTTTCAAAGACTTCTGTTGTTCTAAGAATTTTGAGAACAAACCAGAAAAGCTCAACTGCCAGCAGACTTCCATCCTTCAAATTGCTGTCAAAGAAAACCAACAGTGACACTTCCCTATTATTGTCAACGACAAAGTCAAGGGTCCTGCTATAAGATGACCACGGATCACGCACCCTGTTACAGAATGACAATTCTTGCAGAACCCTGCTGCACATTGTAGATAAGCTCTGGGTTTTTGCAAGTTGCTCCTCCTTTGTCAGTGTTAATTTTGGTTGAAGTAGCATTAGACCAGTATGAAGGGCTTTTATAACTTTCTTACAACAATACCTCACAGTTTATCTTGCTCTTGGCTCTGATGAAACCTAAAGAATTCCAGCACTTTGTTTTTGGCTTTTTCTTGTCCACTTTTCCTTCTGTATACATTCTTGATTTCTGCCAACAGTACAAAACTGCTCTGAAACTGGAGGCAAAATTACAGAAATGTCCAAGTTGGCTTTGTCCTTGGGACCTCATCCCTATAATAAAATAGTAATGAAGTGTGCAATTTTTGTTCAGATATGTTTATATGCATCAGGATATGCTGAATTGTGTTCCATATACTTCCTGTTTACTATGAACTGGTTTAAAATTGGATTTAAATTGGTCAGCCAACCTCAGCACATACCTGTCCATGGTGAAAACAAAAAGTAGTTGCTTCTGGAAGCTGTTGAAACAATGGGAAAGAAATCCAACCATCCTGTCCCCTGGTAACATTGTGGAAAAAGAATTCCTACACTGTGAAAAAGATTCAGAGTTTCTTGGTTGTCATGTCATCCATGACAGCTTCCTATACCCTTCTAAAGATTAAAAACTTGCCCATTCCCATCATCCTCCTTTCAGTCAAAACATTTCACCAAGTCTTCATACTTCAGAAGTATCTCTCCCAGAAATATAACAACAGCATAAATGTAGGGAGAAAAAACCACAGATTTAGTGTCAGTATAAATAAATGTAGTAAAAAAATAGACTCTTTTTGAGTAAATAAATTTTAATTGCCTTATGTTGAAAGGGCATTGCATAATGCAGTTTTCCCAGTGTTCACTCTGAATTAGTTCATGAACACATATAATATCTCTTGATATTTGTTGAGGCATAATCTACTTAATATTAGGAACATTTTATTTTAATTAAACTCCACCCCCAATAATACATTTTATATCATATCTTCCATATTGTATTTACAGTCTCTTTCATTTAAATGTTTTTTAAGAAATCAGTGCTCTGATATGTCATTATGAAAAATACAATATTTTCTGTAAAAAGTATATGTCAGACTTATCTGTAGTTTTATACATTTTGTCCTTTAAAACTCTGATAATTGCTACTCATGTATGACAGAAAAATTGGTCTCAGCCACCAACATGCATATATCTTTCCCCTAGCTCAACCCTTTTGTGTACCCATAGAGTAGAAACAAATTCCTAATGACACTGGTCACCAGTACCAAAACCTCCTCTACAGATCACTGGAAAATCCTCTCCAAATACCCTCTTCATTTCAGGTCATCACAAGACCAATAGAATGACCAAACATGACTCCTGAATAACCCAGATAAATTACATTTGACTGATCTCCACCTCTTTCATGTACTGCTTTCTATGTCATTGAACTGGCAGAGCTGAAACTCTCCAAAGGCTGGGATGTATCTCACATTTCCTACTCTACAGAGTAAACTGCAACTCAATAGGAATCTACTGCCATCTTCCTCTCCTTTGGTTGACTGCAATCACTCCACCTGATCCTGCTGTTCATGTGATGATGGTCATATTTTTCATCCCAGGAAGAAATTAGAAGAAAACCAGAGTTTCTGGATCACAATTAGACTAAGGCATTAAGCCAGAAGCTTAACTATGCATCACTGCTAAGAAAGGAGTTCTGCAAATGTTTACAGAAACAGCACTTGGAATCTGGGGAACTACTTGTGTCCAGCATTAAATACCAGCTGAGAAAATTATTTCTAAAATTTGGCTTGAGGCATGGAAATCTACATCCAATAAGAGTTCTAGCCATTTATATGCTATAGCAGAAGTCTGACTTGAAAGGCATGAATTTCTGTTATACACGTGATAATATATTTGGGAGAATGTGGCAAGCTAGTGGCCAGGATGTGTACAAAGTTTGTAAGATAGGAACAAGCTTTCTACTAATACTAAAGAATAAACTTTCTTCATCAGGCTATATTTACAAGATACAGTAAATAGGACCTAAGATATCCTTATAGGCACTCCTTTCCTAAAGAACATGTATGTTTGCATCATCTAATAAGTAGGTATGCACATTTTAAAAAGTTGGGGCTCAAACTTCACTGCAAAAAAATATATTTTAAATGAAATATACATGATTCTTCAAGCAATGTGTTTAGAATTATGCATATTTACAACTGTTATCATTTACATATATTTAGTGAATATTTATGGTCTAATTCGTTGTATATCAATGCTGAGCATTTAACTGCATTTACATGATCACTGGGCTGTAAAAACATTGACTCGTTTTTATCAATTAGATCTTAATGAATGGCAAGAAAATGATGTGTTAATTTATCATGAATATCTGCTTAGGAGACCTGACATAACACCAGCTGTCCATATTTATCTGATTTATACAATACTTCTGATACCTGGAACTATGAAACAATACCAGAGCACTGTAAGAGAAAGGTTTATGATGCATTACAAAAATTCCATTCCTGCCAGTGTCTGTCATCCATAAATAAGTTGCTGGCTCACTTGTGTTCAGTTGTGAATCACTTCATCCACCAAAGGTACATTGCAAAATAGATATATCTAGGAGGATGGCTGCAGATACTTATATTCTTCATTCTTTAATTTTAGTTTGTAAGCACCATTTTCCTCTGCATTACAGAAGAACTTCTAAAATACAAGTAACATGAGAAAGAGATGTAATATTATGGTCCACATATGCATTGCTAGGAATGCCAAGCAAAAAAAAAAAAATGAAAATGCTGGGAAAAAATGTGGAAAACTACATTTAGAGAAATAAATACTTTGCTTCCTATATGACACCTTCACTTTCAAGGAATATTCTTTGTTTTTCTTGGAGGGTGGAGAAGTATATAGAAAGGAGAGGTTCACATTTATATACTTCATCTTAAATACAATCATCCAAGGCCTCTTTAAAATGTATTAATTTTCTTCGCATCATATTATTTGGTATCTTCATTTATATCCTGTCACTGTGAGCACATTTATACTTACTTTGCTTTAAGCATGTGACTAATGGAATTTTGTAGCTACTTAAGTAACTAAAAAAATTAAAGGACAAAAAAATGAGGGTCTTACTAGACTGTCATGAGAAAGGCAATACTAGTAATGGTGCTGGAAAAAATACAGTTAACTACTTAATATTAATGTGGGTAGAGTTGAGGCTTCAAATCTCATCATAGTATTACTTAGTCTTAAAGCAAAATAAATAAAATGGGTAAAAACTTCAGTGATGTACATAATCAATAAATAAGACATTGTAAAAAAAAAAAAAAGCATGGGTGCTGGTACTAGAACCAATCTCCCACAAACAACCCATTCCCCTTTCCCACTAATCTTCATGTGGAAGATTAAAGGAAGGGCATTTCCAGGAAACTTAGTTAGAGTTCAACAAGTGCAATGTACTAGGTATGTTATGGTGGCACCAAGTAATATGGTAGCACTTGCACAGTAATTCATATCACTTCAGTGTTCTGTGCTGCCTCAGAGCTTATTATCCAGTCTGGTCCCCTTCCTTTCTCTACCAAGAAACAGGATGATTTGCTCAAGCAGCAATAACAGCTATGCTCCTTCCACACTGCAGCTAAAGGTAAGGTCTCAATTACCCAGCAATCGTATAATTCTGCTCCCAGAGTGCTGTCAGTACCTTGCTTTTCCTGGAACTGCCAGAACAAATGTGTTGCATGCACGATATAAACCCAATTTGTAGATATAAACTCTGGAAACAACCCTCAAACAGAACGCAACCCTACATAAATCTAATGAATTTTCCTACAGAGAACAAAAATTACCTGTAATTGCCAAATGAAGTCTGTGAATTCAGAACACCTGTTAAAATTAAAAGTGCAAGACTCTTATTATACAGTCTTTGCACTTATCAAAATGCAAAGAACAGCCTATCATAGCCAATCTTATTAAAATTAATTGGTATCTTGTCTCAAATACATTAGGTCACAAGGAAAAGCTCAGGCTATATATAAAATGTTTGAGACATTCATGCAACGTACCATTTTCCATTGGTTTTTCACAATTTCTAAGTGGCTTAGGCAATCAGTGACACACAGTAAAATTCCAATGAAATCATGGCTGCATTACTATTAATTGTGACTAAAGTGTGATCAAAGGATCTTTTAAATGGCATAGACAGTGAAACTGTTCCATAATCCCAGGATACAGAAAGAATCTCCAGTTTAAAATGCACTTTACACAGGCCAATTTGAAGGGACTGTCTGTCTAAGTCCAACCATGTTCCTTACATATATCATGTGCATGAGAAAAATCAACAGAAGGAGGAAATAAACGCTTGAATTTGAACACTGATGTGAATATGTAAATAATTTCACTATTGAAAAATGCAATAAACTTCATAATTCCTAACAAAAGTATAAGAAATTTGTAACTTCTGGGAAAATTGACTTTAAATATCATTCCATATAATAATTTAAATATAATTTCAAATTATATTTTTGGTCTGTCATTTGAAAAATAGAACTGACCATCCATTAAAGCATTCATGGGATTATTCTATCACTGCCTAAGTGTTTTTACTGGTATAAAATGAATTCAGTACTGGATGCATAAACCTTATTTGAAAAGACTGGCAAAGATCTCAAACAATTAAATGGTCAAGACTTCATACACCATGTCTGGCATGCTTTCAGTGAATCGTTTTGTTGTGCAGAGTGGTACATTTGTCAAACACCACACACACATTTTTCATCAGTTCTGTAAAAATTGATCTTGTCTCTTTGTTTCTGCTTCTAAGCATGCTTCAGTTATCTTCAGAAGAATTAAAAGTTGGGAGAATCCAGCCATAAAGACATGTGCCATGGAACTGAAAGGTAAAAAGCCAAGTCGATTCCAATAAAAAAATTAATTAAAAAAAAATCTCTGGTAAAAATTATATGTACCGGGTTTTTTAACTGAACACGCTGAAGTTATCAAACACGGGAAGAAAACAATGGGCAAGTTACAAAAGCAGAAACCACCGTTCACAAAACTTCTATTCCAGACATTCACAATT
Source organism: Cinclus cinclus (assembly GCF_963662255.1). Lineage (NCBI taxonomy): Eukaryota > Metazoa > Chordata > Aves > Passeriformes > Cinclidae > Cinclus > Cinclus cinclus. The sequence continues at coordinate 94,935,433 of NC_085046.1, read as the reverse complement.
GCTGAAATTTTGATGTTTACACCAGAGACAAATCAGAATCATATTACCTCTACAAAACCTATTTTTAAAAACTACTTTCAATTTTCACCAATGTCTTTAAAACTCCTACAAATTATAGGCATCTGGAGAAGTTAAGATATCATCCCAGAATATCTTTAGTTAGTGAATTTCAGTAACTGAGTGCTGGAATGCTCAGACACCCTCTAAATGCTCTTAAGTTTTAGGCTGTCTCTGAGCCTCTCTACCACTATGTTAGTTCAGAAAAATGATGAGATGAGAGAAGAGAGAAGTTGCAATTAAACAGAGTACACAGTCATCATTTAGTTCAACTGTCTGACCTCTTCAGGTCTGATCAAAAGTTATAGCATTTTATTAAGGGTGTTGTTCAAATGCCTCAAACACTGACAGGCTTGGGGCATCATCAACCACCCCTCTAGGAAGCCTGTTGCAGCATTTCAACTCCTTCTCAGTAAAGGGGCAAAAAAGCCCAGTTCTGTAGAGTTTAAAAGCATGAAAGGACAGCTTGTGTGAAACTGCAGGCAGAATAGTGCATGATTGATTCTGAGCTACTGAGCTTGAAGCAATATAAAAGGTTTCATTTCAAGTGCCAGTGATGAATCATGCTGAGCCTGGCCTGGGCTCCCCATCTGCATGCAGGGGAGAGTGCATATTCCCTGTTCTGCAGAGTTTTTGTGCTGTTTCTGCAGAAATCCAGCCTCAGAGATGGAGGAATGACAGCGTTGTGAACCATGTCAGATTTGTATCTCCTGATGCTGCACTCAGACACCACGTACTGTCTTGAGGCAGACAAGGCTTGTTGTTACACAAGAGGTGTCTGTCAGAGCACGAGAATGTCAGAACACAAAACTGGCTCAGAGAAGTATCTCATTTCCTCTGATGTACTACAGTAACCTCTGATTTTCATTCAGTGTTTCCATTTACGTGCAGGAAAAACACATATTCTGAGCTTTGGGTGTATTAGATTTGCGTGGCAAGGTTTTGGAGCTGTAGAGGTGGCTTTTGTGAGAAGCTGCCAAAGGCTTTCCCTATGACCAACACAGCCAATGCCAGCCAATGACAGGACTGACGTGCTGCTTGCCCAGGCTGAGCCCAACAGCAACAGTGGTAACTCCTCTGGGATAACGTGACTAAGAGGGGCAAAGCTGCTGCTCAGCAGTAATGACAGCTGGAGAAAGGAGTGAGAATATTTGAGAGAAGCAGATTCCCCTGCAGACCATGTTGAGGCAGCTGTCCCCCTGCAGCCCATGGGAGTCCACAGTAGAGCAAAGATTCAGTTGTAGCCATGGAGGATCCATACTAGAGCACATGAATGCCCAAAGGAGTCTGTGACCCTGTGGGGAGCCCATGCTGCTGCAGCCTCCAGGCAGGAGGTAGAGTAAATGGGGAATAAAGTTGAGCCTGGGAAGAAGGGAGGGAAGGGGGAACTTGTTTTTAAAACTTGGGCTTTTTTCTCATTACCTTATCTGATTTGATAGGTAATAAGTTAAATTATTTTTTCCCAATTCAAGTCTGTTTTGCCCATTATGGTAATTGATAAGTGATCTCTCCCTGTCCTTACCTCAGCCCCTACAAGGCTTTCATGATATTTTTTCCCCTATCATGTTGAAAAGATGGAGTGATAGAGCAGCTGTGGTGGGCACCTGGCACTCAGCCAGCATCAACCCAGCACAGAATTAGTATACAATGCATTTGCTGGAAAATGCACACACATACTCATGAAAACATTACAGTCCCTATTCCTGGAAGACTGCAATTCAAGGTGTTAATCCTGCACTTAGCTTTACAGAGATAAATCTTAAAAAAAGGGAAAAAAAGGTAAAAAATCTCCTTGAACTCAGCAGCGCTCCTTGCAGCCACTTGAAAATTGCTGCAGGTTTAAGGGGGTAGGTGAAGAGGCTTTACAAGTCACTGAAACATCACAAAAGGGATGATATTTACACATGTGAAAAAGAACAACAGAATAGGTTTGGAATGAGAACTAAGACTGAGAATAATATTAGGTGTTAGAAGCCAAAAAAAATAGTGCACATAGGCAAAATGTAATGATTCCAAGCAGAAAAGACACAAGATGGAAACGTCAGGGCATATGAGATTATCTTGATAAAGTGAACACATAGAACATGCACTGAGATACTACAGCACTATGATATCTGGAGTAGAAAGAGAAATGCAAAGCTCAAGTTGACTGGTGAAGCTGTAAATGGCCCAGAGGGGGTTAAGAAGAGAGCTACCAGCCTAGGCAGCAGGGGAACAAGTGATGGAGAAAGACTGCTAGGCACCCTTTACATAAGGATGCTGCTGTGATAAACTGTGGGAAAGGGGAGCCTGCAGGAGAGCCCTGGCAGCCCAGGCTTGTGATGTTTCTAATGTTTCCTTCATTTCTATGAAAAAGCAGCAGCAAAAGAGTCAGAACTGCTGAGAATGAACATGAAGAACAATAGCACATCACTGAATCTGAAATGGATATAATGGATCAGATCATTTTCATCACTGAAGGCAGTAATATCAGAAGAGAAAGAACCCTTTATCATTCTGTGATTTCTCACAGTATCATCTCTTATATCGACAAAACTGAACAGTTCAACACCTTTTTTATTTAGTATTACACAGCTAATCTCTTAAACTAAACACAAACATCATAGCCTAATTTTTGAACAACTAAAAGGTGCACAACATAGTCATGGTGCAAGTAAAAACAAAAGCAGTGATCAAAAGAAAGATTTTGAAGTGGAGAAAAAGTCAACTCTCCCCCACTCCAAATGCTTTTTTGAAGCTGAAATTCATGAGCTGAGTTAATGCAATGATAAATGTTTTCAAAATACAGTTTATGGGTGATGGAACTAATACAAGGTTTGAAAACACTCTTTCAAAGGAGCTGAGACATAAAATGCTTCTAGTGTTATGACTTTTCTTTTACAATTTTTACTCAGAATAGGAAAGAAATGAAGACTAAAATAGAAGAGACAAAAGAATATTTTTCTTCAAAAGGTCATTATGGTATTTTTAATTTTTTTTTTACTGAAGCAATTTCCCGAAAAATAATAAGTTCTTTGTGTCAACTCCTTAGTAAATTGAATTAAAGTTCGTTCTGTAAATGTAGTTATTCTCATTAAGTCAACTCATTAAAAACATGGTTGAAGAGTTTCTCTAGTAACGAAAACCATTTACAATGCTGAGTTTGTGAGCTGGGCTCAACCCAAAAAAATGCTACTAACAAACCACCCTAACTCAGGTATTTGCATCACTTTATTGACATGGACACTTTGCCATACTAGCTAATGTTAAGTGTCTGTGATGTGGAATTTTACTTTTGCTGTTGATTGTAGCTGAAAACATTTCTTTCTTAATTCAAGAAATAATGAAAAAAACTATGATCTAAATTTCATAAAGTGCAAGCAATACCTAATGCCAGGACACTAACAGATGGTCAGGTCTCGTTACAGCAATATAAGATGTTACTGCTCTCAGCTCTCTGCCCTCAGACATGATCTTTGCTCTGCTGGTTCACAGCAGAAGCAAACACACTGCAGCTGCTCAGCCTAGTCAGCCACTCACAGGCTAAAGCAGCATCTAACAATCAAACTGGAAATTGAAGGCCAAGAGAGGTTTTTGACCAGTGGACCTCGTGTGACAAAATGAATACTCAACAAAGTGAATCAAAGTCCACTTGCCAATCCTGAGTGAAGTAGACTGTACTAATATTTTTTTCACATGTATTCTGTGACAGGACTATACACGTTTAGACTAGAAATCCCACTGCCAGCATATCTAAAACAAGCAGGGTGCCTTCTAGGAGTAGGTGGGCATTTGGGAGATGAACGATTTTGACAACTAAACCTTAGAAAACTAAAACTAGAGTTCAAAAACATACTACCAAGAAATAAATAGTTCTACAGAAACAGGAGGAGACAACTTGGCAGGAGGGCAGGAAACATGGAGGCAGTGTGTGACATAATTCATAAGAAGCCTAAAGAAAGGTTTTAGTACAGCCACAAAATGAAGAGACCAAGGTGTGGACTGCAGAGTCCTCAAGGTCTTGGGGAATGACCTCTCAGCTCATGATGCAACTTTGCACACTTACTTTCTGTTAGATAATCCCCTCCTTTGTTTCTGTGTACTCTGCATAAACCCTGGTTTGATGAAAATTGTTGTTATTGCAGTTGATGTAATCTGTTCTTGTTCTCTGCTTCATTTTAGTACAATTGGCTATTCCTTTTACTTTTGCTCAGACCAAATTTCTAGTCTTTATTGCCAGAAACTGCTACTTGCTGAACCATGTCTTTAGAAAGATAAAGAGTAACTGATATTTTTCTGTTCCATTAGTGCAGTAAGTCATCCTATAAACAGAATCTTATTGGGGGGAGATTTGACAAATCACTCTGTCATTTTAATTTTAGTAGGAGTTATTATACTAGACCTATTACTGAACAATTCACCCTCCATCTGTGTGATTTCTGTATTAAATATTGCTAGTTTCACATGGATGTCATACAAATCTGTGCATTAAAATGATCATTTCTTCCACTCACTAGTGTCTGCACTAAGCCATTTTACCCCCTTCTTCCTCTCCCCTTTTACAAAATATATATGCCCTAAATCCATCCAGGTTCTTCCCTTTTCCATTTCAACAATTTTTTCTCAAGGTCACCAATGAAGACATTAAGATTACTTTTTTGACTCAAGCAAACCAAGAGTTTTGTACTTCTATCTGAAGGGGAATAAATAGGACCAAAAATGGCTGGGAATTACTTATTGCATTCAGCAACTCTGGATTATTTTACTACTATCACATTTAATATTAGTTACTTTTTTTTTTAGCTTGCTTAAATTAATATTTTTATGCTTCTGCTATAGGTTTTGGTTTGGGAGTTATAGTGGGGATTTTGTTTTGTTTTAATAAGGTAGTTATGACAATGCACATTTATAAGGTAGCATGTTCATCATGGCCTTCTTAAACAACAAATTTTCTACTGATTTATCATAGAAGTTAGTGGAAAAAAAATTCTAGGCTTTTAGCAGGAAATGTCAGGTACTGTATTAATACAAAGTGCCCAGAGTTCTCTTCCTGACTGCAAACTTTCTGTTGGTTTATTCTTAGCCATCCACTATATCTGATCAAGTTTGAGCTTATTTTAAGGAATACTATTCATCCTTGAACTTCTGTTTATGATATTGAGAATTTTTTATAGAAATGACCACAGGAGGATACAACAGTGGCAAAGCATATTGGACTGTGGCTCCCTCTAGACATGCCATTTGTTTTGCAAGCAGGTAAGTAAGCCATACATTCTTTTCATGCCTCTTAAAGCCCCCAGGTACTCAAAAAATTTGTTGGAGAATTATCAGGGCTCAGATCCCTACCCAAAGAAGCTATTTTCATATATTTTATTTCTATTTGACAGATTAAAACATAAATCACTGTGGCTAAATCTTTACAGATACTGAATTAAAACTGCTTCTGCCAACTTTTTTGAATAAGCACTCAGGGTGAAGCTGACATTTTCCTTTGCACTGTGAAACAACGTACAAAGAAATTTCACTAACAGACATCAGTAAGGTAGACCAGTCTCCAAGGACAGAGAGAAACTATTTACTTTTATTTCAGTAAATACTACATTTGAATACCACCTTTTCAGGTTACGCAGCAGGAACACCAAATCAGCAGCAATGTATGCTAGATGTCTAATTGTCATCCAGAGGTCAGCATTATTCTGAAGTCCCTGGAGGAGCTCCCCAGTTCTCCTCCTCTCTGCATCCCTGCCAGCAAGTGACTCCCTATCAGAGGACTCTGCAAACAGAACTAAAAAAAGAAAGACTCAGGAATACTCCTGCTGTACTAAGTAAATTATCTCAGGAGGATATTGATAACTTATTTTGCACATACATTGAATTCAGAATGGCAATAAAACTTCATCTGTTACCATTCATCAGTTACATATAGCCTAGGGACATAAGCCTGCCCATAGCCTGCTTCTTTCTCCCTGTTTTTGCCCAATTTAGTTTCACTTTTTCTCTCCTTCCCTGTACTTCATTTTGGACTGAAATACTTCAAACATGAATGCTCTGGTTTGTAACAGTCAACATACTGTCACCACAACCTTTCCAATGACAGATGTCATTTTTTTTTAAGTAGAAACAGGTTTTTTGTTAGCAACTCTAAAAGCCCTCTACACTGTTAAAGGAACTCCTTTCTGAAAAACAACTGTGAGAAAATACATTTTCACTAGCAATGGGTCTTCTTGACAGCCTGGATAACCTTCCTCAAGGAGGAGAGACACTTGCATGAGTGCTTGAGCTACACCTGACCAGTCACTCCTGACCTTGGGACTTTCATCACGTAGGCTGGAAATAACTGAAGAGAACCAAGAAAGGCAAAACAACAGCCACCCCTAATCCCTGCAGCTTTGAATGTTCAGTCCTTTTCATGTTCAGAGGTCTGCAGAATAAATTATCTCCTGGATATGTAGATCAGTCTTCAGCTACAGATTTTAATAGATAAATTATTTCATTTCTTCAAGGACTATGGTAGAGGAATCTCTAATGTTGTTCAACTTGAGAGTCCTGAAAGGCATGCAGTATGCAGCCAAAGTGACAAAATCCACAGAGGATTGGCATATTCAGGGAAAAACAGAGAAACCAGCTCAGACCCACCTCCTCCTGCCTCATGGGCACAGTTGCCATATCCAGTGGGATCAAACTTCTGCATAGAAATTTTTGTGATTCCCTCACTTGTTATTGTTACTCTAGTAAGTCAAATTACAGAAGAAAACATTGATCTACAAGAGCCTCTACTTCAAATGAAATAATTTTCTGTTGGAAGGAAAAGGGACTTCAAACTGCAGAGAAGAAAAGAAGCAAGTCTGAAGACTGAAAAGTAAAAAAATAACTTTTAAAAAAGAGATGTGTAAAGGGATATAAAATAGAAAACAAATGGGAAAAATAAATAGCAAGCAACTGAATAGGGTCAGGACAGTGAGGAAGGGAGCACAGCTACCTGCCAGCAATATCAGGTCTGCTGAGAAAGGGAGAACTGATCAGCCTGGCCCTTCTTCTGCCATATGCATCCTCCCTTAACCAGGGGCTGAAGGGAATGAACCTTTCTCCATATCATTGCTTTCAGTGAATCAATACCGATGTACCACCCTTTCTAAGAAAGCACTTCACTCTCAGGGCTTCTTATATCTTTCTTGAGCTCAACAGCTGCAAAACTTCAATTTCTTTGAAGACAGTAATTTTCTGATCAACTTTTCAGTGTTTGCTTTCCCTCTACTCCTTTTATAGCTACTTCCTTTCAGCCCCTCGTTGTCTTCTTCTTTCTCCCTATCTTCTCTTGTTTATTCCAGTGCTCCCAGGTCTTTTCCACTCTGCTTGAAAACAGTATTATCAACTTATCTTGAAACATACATATTTGTGACAGTAGCAAGAGTTAACTGCCTGTTCTATCTAACACAAGGAACAGATTTTTATGTAGTATTAACTTTGAAAGGAAATCAGAGCACTGGCAATTCATTGAGAAGTTTACCTTTCTAATTAAATGGAAGGTTAATGAAGATAACATTAGAAGGAAACATGCTGAAGACAAAAACCAGTTCACTGAGTTCCGATTATTGCTTTTTTATGCAGCCTGACCCTTCTCAGCAGAGTAATTAAGCTAAGAGACCTATGGCTAATAAATTGTCCATGTGATTCAGTTCAAGAAAGAATAATGTAAAGAACAAGGCCTTTGCTTTCACTCTTCATTCACAGAAGTGAATTATTTTTGAGTGTGGGACTAGAATATGGGAAATTAATAAGACAAAGCTTATATTTTTAAGCCTTATCACAGCAAATTGCAAAAATTCAAAATTCAGCTTGAATAAAAATTTACCTAAAACCTGTTTCTGAGTGCAGCATAAAAGATTTTGGGAAGGGTAAAGGATTTCCTTTCTTGTTTTTTTTTTTTTTTACTTTTTTATTATAAGTACCTGTCTTTGTATAAATCAAACAGCATTCTAGCAACCTTAGTGACTTTACCTAAACCCTTACATTTCCATTCAATATATGCAGAAAAACTTGTAGCGCCATCATGTCCACATTTCCAGAAATATGCATAATTTCAATGATGCTGGCTTGTTTGTGCTTTCCTTGGGTTTGCATTATTTTTGAACAACTTCATGAGAAAAAGCAACAGATTCCTGAATTAGAAAACAAAAAATAGAAGAGACAAAACAAAACAACAAAACCACGTACATTTCTCAGTTGGAAGCAGTTAGAGAGTATGTATTTACTTTTACCCAAGAGCCCAAATTTTAGCCATTATCCCTGGGTCTGACATAACATACAACTTATGAAATCCTCTTAATCCATGTGATTAACCTGCACAGAAATAGACTGTTTCCATTGGTGACAGAGAACTTGTCCCTTTCTTTCTCCATTAGCTATAGAAAGCCCAGTAAATGTAGGCTAGGGAGACTACACTTAGATGCCCTTAGTCAGATGTGTACACCTGCATCTCTACCCATTGAATCAGAACATTTTCTCTATCTCATCTATTTACATCCACAATACTCTGAGATGAAAGATGTCTTACTATAGAAATCTCCAGTCTTGCAAAGAAATACACCCCTAACTCCACAATTACCAGTAACCAGTGCAGCTTCTAAAGACACACAATGGGCCAATACAGAAAATTTCTGATCTAGATTGTTGCTTTTAATACTTTATCTCAACACAGCTACCATCCTAAGTTTAACGTGGGACTTCCTATCAAAATAGCTGTATGTAAATCTGTATTGTTACCCCATTATTATCATTTTGATTACTTCAGTTATTCTAGAATTGTCACAAACTTTTACTCACTCGGTGATATGTAGTTTTTGCCTTTGTGATTTCAGAAAAGAAGCCATGCTCTACTTGAGGACAGTAAATTATTAAAATGTAATTCCTCTCCTTCCTCCCAAGATATTAAATGTTATTTTGCATTTGACAAGACCTCAGGCTAGCTCACTGATTGCCTTTGTACCTGTCCATGACTGGGAGAACAGAAGATTTTTTGACTGTTTTGTCTACCAGTACTTACACTGTTGAGGTGGGATCACTTCCAGTTTGGCAAAGAGACAGCAGGCAAGCATCTGTATAGAGTCCCAGAACAGATGCACTGTTGAATATAAACGGATACCAAAGGATAAATTTATAATAAAAATATTAAACCATTAGATTAAGACCTCTTTCACCTGACAAGGTTTTGATGTATAAATGGAATGTTTAATGGGCTGTATTAATATAATTAATTTACCATTATTACAAAAGTACACTTAGTTTGTAGCTCCATTTTCTAATCTGATTGTTCCTATTAAATTAACAACTCAGCTGACTTTCCCATTCCCACTTGTAACAACTACCTTCTTTAGGCTTTAAACCTTTAAAATCTGAAAGCAAATTAAATTCTTCATAATCCCATAACCTCCAAAATTCTTTTTTCTTCAGTAAAAGTATGAATAGGAGAAGAAAAAGGAAATGTCACTTCAAGAACTAGAAGAAAAAGTCTAGTAACATATGGAACCTGATAGGCTTTCATCATGCTCTTAAAACAGTTAATTCAACTGGATCACATGCATGCACTACCTTTAGATAGATTTCCCTCATTAACTTAAATAACAGCAGACATAAATCTTGACATAATCTTCTCCCTGAACTTTACTATCCGTAAAGCATATGGAGTCTTCTTTGCCAGAGAGGAATTCAGACATTTTTACACTCCTGGTGTGGAGCCAGGCTTTTGTATCAGTGTGGCTGACAGGATGAACCAGCGAAATAACTCTACTTCTCTGTCTTTTATCAAATCCTATCAGATTACCAAGTTTTTAAAGGCCACATGAAAGGTTCAGGAACTAAACTGTAAATTTATAATTGAGGATAAACAGACTGTCAGTCACCATCAACCATACTTGGGTACTAATAAGAACACGACATAATGAACATCATCAAGATCCAATAGTCCCTTTCTTGGCATTCATACACCAGAATCAGGGGTACTAGAGGGGCTGCAGCCAAAACATCAATCCCCTATTGTATAACTTTTAACTGAGTTGTGTACCAGCACAAGTAACTCATTTATCATTTCCCTATCATGTTATTTGTGGCAGAAAGCAAAGTTTTCTCAGAAGAGGGAAGGAATTCTGCCTTCAGCATGAGTGAAGGAAAGTTGGAGCATTTACTATAGTCATCAGCTAGCTGCACTGTGGGGCAGTTAAGTCAAGAGTCCACAAAAAAAAAGGCGTTTAGGAGTATGTGAAGAACAGGGGAAAGGCTGGGAAAAAAAGTAAGTCCAGAAAAAAAAAAAGTAAATTTTATAGGCTTAGAGAAAAGTCTAAGAAAATACTGAAACAAGAAGAGTATTTCTGTAATATGGTATACTTGGAAGTCAGCCAGAAGCCAGTCTGCAAGCAAGAACAGGGGCTGACAGACACTCACTGGGGACAAGCCTTCATTATCAGTTCCAATGGAATACCTTTCTCATCGAGTGGCTGGCCAATCTTAATTTTCCACATGTTTAACCATCAGAATCCTGAGGACATCTGCATTTCTTTAATCCATGGCATCCTCTAGATATATTTCTAATTTTTTTTAAGACTCAAGACAATGTCTGAGACTCTTGAGTACCATTACCATTTCATGGGAGAGACTGTCATGATCCTGTTACCTCATATAAATAGATATCTGGGCAGACATTTATATCAACTGCAGTTTTCCTTCCAAATCCCCAAAGACCACCTTTTAAAGAAAATTGTAAGCTGTAAAGAAAACAAATTAGAAAAATCTTTTGTTCCGCACATGAACCTTTCTTGTGGCCGTTAAAAACTTGGTAATCTGATAGGATTTGATAAAAGACAGAGAAGTAGAGTTATTTTGCTGGTTCATCTGCAGTTAAAGGATGCTCACATCATCACTGCTCTAGGTAAAACATGTAGAAAAGATAATTTTTAATTCAGCTTATACCCCAAGCCCTCATGGGCACATGGAGAAGAAACATTAATAAATGAGGATTTCTCTTCTCAGTAAGATACAAACACACAACAAATCACAGGAGGAAAGTTCTTTTGCAAAAATTGAAAAGTTAATAGGTTTCTCAATGTCCTGCTTGAAAATTAATGTTCCACTTAATCAAACCCTTATGGATAAATAATACTTTTCCTGTCAACAAGACTACATTTAATAGCAATCTGGAAAATTTAGGCATTTTTTCTACCTTTTTTTATTGTAATTTAATTTTTGTGTGGGTACTATATCATCTCTTGGTCTTATACTAAGGCCAGACCCCTTAAGCAATTTTGACAGGTATAACCTATGTGATCCTCAAGCCAGAATGTTTCTTACTGTGTAGAGCAGAATCAGAGTGAGGGACTTCTCATTGGAAATCTCATGAGTTTGGCATGCCCTCTAAGTTGAAGAGTGGGCTTTTCAGAGCACAGCTTAAGACTCAGCTCCTTAAATTCTACCTGGTTTCAGTGGAAGTCCTTTGTTTCAACTGTTCCTCACTAACAAAATTATATGCATTGCCCTGTCTAGCTGAAAACTCCCTGTCACAATACCTGATGGGTGTTGCAAACTTAACAAGCAATAGAAAATCTTTCAAATTTAGTGTTCACCATCCTGCATGGCATGAAATGTCTTGTTTCTTACCTTCCTGTCCAGCTTTCTGTGGGTCAAACTCTGCTTTGTCAAGGATTTTCTACATCTCCAAATGTGCTTTATGTGGTTTCACAAGGTTGAAAGAGAAAAGCAAAATTTAATTTTTCAGATACATGGGGTGGAAATTCATCCATCATATTTTTGAAGCTGGGATAATCAGCAGCGGTTTTACATAAGGATATGGTTATGAATGAAACTAGACTGTAGGCTTACATAATAAAAATACTTAATTTTTAAACAATATCATCTGTGTGCATGTAAAATGCTACAAGGATTCCATTCAAGACACAATTTTACACAAAATGTTTGTCAAATTGCTGACTATACTATTTAAAGGAATAAAGGGATCAGGAACAAAAAGCATAAGCATAACATTGATTCAATTAATTTTCCTCCTGAATTTTTTCTCTATATGATATGATAAAAATATGAATATGATAAATATTATAAATATGATAAAAGTTTACAAGAAAAAAGAACAGCAGAGTACCTAACTGAAATACTTCTAACCCTATCCAGTAAAATATATTGCAACAGCTTCCCAGTAGATATTTGTTGTCCACAACAACATAATAGATAAGGGACCAGTCTCTAAAGTGAAACAATAGGACAGAACTGTAAATCAGGAACAGATTAATGCTAAGAAAAACTGATTGAGGAAATACAGTAAAGCTCCCACTGAAAAGGCTTTCTATATTAATTTTCCTGGCTGTAATTGTTTGTTGTCATACTCACAAAGTTCACAACCAGAAAAAGAATCGATTTGAAACTTTAGCTTTGGTCTCATGACAGGCTCTTATGACTTCAGATAAATATTGCAGAATTAAACTTAAAACATTTCTTCTTTTTTTTTTCAGAATTCGTCATACTTCACCAGATATTTTACCTCCTGCATAGACACAGTGACAAGCAATCCTCAGATATGAATTCGCATACAATTTCCTCTGCTTCCCTGTCTCATTCAGTATGCAGGGGATGGATTATAAATCAGCACAAAGTTTACAGATGTAATTTAATATTCCTCAAATTTTATCTGTTTGGTACTATAACCAAAGCAGCATTCTTTCAAATGCCTCATACATATGTATCATCATTTGTATTTTCCAGTAAATATTCATCTTTAAATAAAGGGGTTTTTTTTCCATTTTTTCATGAGCATTCTACTTAATTTTCTCCACATTTAGAGATAATAAGGTTTTAATTTTTCAATACTTTTACAATGACAATACTCATATTTTCTATACAATCCTGGAACTCTCTATTCTTTTTTTTAAAAGCACTTGGAGTGATTTACAGGAATTTCTGAAAACACCCATCATGGGAAGAAATAAGCTAACTATTAATTAAAAGTGAAAAATACAAAAAAAATGTAATAATAAAAAAGACATTTCAACTTTTATCAGTTCACCTAGATTGAAGCTTCAGGGGAAAAAATATTTTTTAATTGTAGCTCAGAAGTCAAGTTTGTCACAACAGAATTGAAGGAAATTCTGAATCAAGCAATTATCTAAATTTCTGTAGCAGGCCAGCATTTGATTTTTTTTCTTTTATTTCTCCAAGATTAACTGAAGAAACTTTAAAAAGGAGGCTATCTGAATTCAACATTAAAATGCATGACAGTCCAAACTGTATGCAGCCATTTCCCTCACTTTAATATTTAATTCAGCGCCAGAACTACGTTGCTAACTTAGTTCATTCTGCCACATAAATTTCCATTCACTGTGGCATTTATCTTGGACTATACTTCATTCCTCTGCAGCACTCATCCAAATGCAGGAAAATTCTGTGCTAGGCAGGATATTGAATTTTTGCCACAAGAGCAGGAATTATCTATGATTTATTTATTCCTGTGTTGGAAAATTAGTGAGAGGACTGCTCATGTGGATCACCACTGAGGAGACAGCAGAGTAAGACCATGGGGGTTTGGAATGAAATATTTTATATGGAACGCATCTCCTCTGCACTTGAGCAAACAATCTATTTCCCTTTGTCTTAGTTCAACTCTCTAAAAGACAGGATAAGTGGTCCCTAGTAACTTTCAATACTACCAGGATGTTTAAAATACAAAAACAAAAACAAAAAAAAAAACCAAACAAACAAACAAAAAAAACCTCAATAGTTCTTTCTAGCAGAGATGAGAATTTTACTCAGCTTGAAAATAGCAAGATTTGTTTATATCACACAGAATGAAGAACAGCGCCACTGTGAGCTGTTCCAGGCAAAAAATTTCCCATCCCCTTTGCACTACATTTTACTTCAAAGGCCTTCACAAGTATGCAGTTCCAAACATTTAGTGTAAATTGTAAAAAAAGACAGGAGGATGTGAGCCGATGGGGTTAGTATGTGGGAGGCATCCTGTTCTTTTTTTTTTCTCATTCTTGGGACCCAAGCCCCCTAGCTGTCTATTCTCTTTCTCCCCTTTCCTTCTCTTCCTCTTCACTCTTTCCTCCCCTTTATCACCTAACTCTCTTCAGGAAGGTAATTTCCAAGTCTTCATGTTTATATTTGTATTACGTTGGCTCAGGCAACCTTGGCCTGTGCTCGGAGGTGCAAGTCAAAGCATCCTGCAGACACTCCGTCTGCCAGTTTGCCTGCCCCAGGGCTGGCAGCCTTGCAGCTGCCTCGGCACCACTCCACACTTGTGTTAATTAACCCAGGCACACGCTGATGAAGCTGTAATGCTTTCAGAGCCTGACAAGTATCTCTGTTGCACTGCGTAGTTAGAACTGTTATAGTCTGTTACTCCTCATTGTCACAAATATCATGGCATTATACTTTATAATGCTTTCATTGATTAGTTGCTACATACCCGCTTGTTTTTTTGTAATATCAGTCTTCCTATCTTTTCTGACTTCACCATAACATTTTTCTTCTCTTTTATGATTTACTCACAGTCTCCCTTATCTAGCTGTGGTATCTCTGTTCTATTGACATCTCACATATTTTTTCTTCTTTCAGCATTTTAAAAATTGTTTAATTTATTTTATTATTGCTAATTTTAACCTTCTCCACACTGGACTTTTTGAGGAAAAGGCTGAGTACAGGACCACAGCTAACAAAAGCAACAGCATTTTTCAAGAGGAAGTTAGAACCTGAGGTCTGTAGTGCCTTTAACCACTGCAACACATAAGAGTTGACAGCAACCTTTTTTATTTTGTATTTATGAAACTCAGTTTCTGCTTTCCTGGAAAGAGTCTTAAGGCAAGAGGAAAAGAGGAAGTCCTAACACTAGACCTGCTGCCTTCCACAATTTGAAATATTTGTCGGCTAAGAAGACAAAAGGATCCTATTCCCTGGTACCTTATGGTGATCCTCATAGACAGAGAGAGAAGGCTGCTGGCAGCTGCTTCATCTGTTTGCACCAGCTCTTGGCAGTTCTCTGCTCCCACGGAGTGTTAGTTGAATGTATCACTCTCCACACGCTCTCTGATGATGGAAGAGCACTGTTAAAAGCACAGCAAAGAAAGCTGTCTCCAAGAGCCTTGTACATCCAATAGCTAAAGGACTGTCTGCAGCTCCTTTTATGGCTCTTGAATTAAGAATTTCAGAGAAATTCTTAATCTATTCCAGCAAGTTCCATTTTACTTTTGCTCTACCCCTACCCCTACCAATCCTTCTCTGCATAGTGCACGGAGCGCAAACGTGGCAAATCAACAATTTCTTCTTTCTCTGCACAGATATTTGTAATAGAAATGTTAAAATTGCTAGGAAGGGAGAGTGCATGTGTGTGGAGGTCCCAGAAGGAACAAGCTAGAGAAAGGGATAAAAGGATGACAAATTTGGATGACACAGCCCATCAAGAAGATGCCAAAACATCTGTCTACACATGACTTCTCAATAACACCCAGAGGGGGAAAACAAACTCTAAAAGAAAGGATATATCATAGCCATTGGAGAGGATGGCAAGAGACACAAAGAGAAAAAATAGAGTTTGTCAGCAGTGCTGCCTAAAGATTCTCAGGGGTCAAACACAATGGAGACACATCACCCACAATTCACATCTAGAAAGCAGCCCCTGGCTGCCAAACACACAAACTGTTTCTTTTCTCTTCCTCCTTCTCCAGCCTACTCCATGCAAAAGGAGGGCAGTTATCTCCATAGAGACTGCCTGGCCCAATGTGTTCACCATCTTAAACACACGAAAATGATATTTTAAGGAAAGCAATCTATCAAGACACAAATCCAGAGGCAGCAACTTAAACCAGTACACTTCCATGGGCACTGGCACTCTTCAAATCTTAGTCCTCTTGAAGCAAACACAAAAGATATTCTAGGAAATCTAAAGGAAAACTTACCAAAACTTTGTTTACAAAAGGTTGCAACATTAACTGCAACAGCATAATGAGAAATAAGTCCAAATCTGAATATGGCTGAAACAGTCTCAAATATGAACACTTAGAAAAAAGACTTCTGCCAGGCATTTATAGAATCTCTGTAAAAGTCAGGATTCAGTCAACCATTTACAGAATTACACTACAGAGTCAGAAAAGCAAAAATGGCTGGCCAATAACTTCTGGCTCAGCTCTTGCCCTGCAATGAAAAATTTTTCCAAATGGATGTTTACGTGGTAAATATCATTCCACTGTGCAAATATTTTGCAGGATATTTTTCCCCTCAGTCAACCCCTGTAGCTGATTTCAGCGATTCATATAAGGCTGAAAGACAGTTTCAAACTCCAGCAAAGGTCTGAATGCAATACTTTTAACAAATTTAGAGCAAGGGCTCAAAGCTAATGGTGAGCTTATATTTAATGAAAAACCCATTCAGTAATAAACTCCTCTGCTTTTCAGTTTAGGCAAAACCTTTTATGTGATGCACTGGTGCTGAATGGATGCCTTGTTGCAGGGTACTGACTGGGTCTGTTTCACAGATACCATTGCAACTCTGGTTGCAATTATTCACTTCTCAGAAAACTTCCCTGAAAATGGGTTGCAAATTACAGAATTTGGAGAGCAGGGCAGGGATGGGTGGGTGTATTTCTGAACCTGCATTTAAATAAACTCTTCCATTACAGTGCAAGCTATTGATGGGACAAAAGAAAACTTGCATCACAAAATGCTGTGAGAATGCCTGGTTATTGGAGTAGCCTCCTGAGAAATGCCTTTAAACATATAACTCCCAAAAGACCAATTATTGGACACTTTCAGAATCAAAATTAATTCTCATATCTTTGGCCAACATGCTAGCTGTTTTGGAGGTTAGAACTAAGACCCAAAATTAACATCAGAAGCTTGAAATCAATGACAAATAAAATAAAATGAAAATTATAAAAATAGCATTGTAGGGAAATATGCAGAACAATTACAGATTAAGAATGTCTTAAAGACTTGAGTATTATCAATCCTCTAAAGATGTGGTTATAGAGAAATGAAGCCTGAAAAGGACATACAGACACCAGTAACAGAATTATGTAAAGTGAAGGAAAATTTCAAAGTACTGAGATTTTATAATTAGATCAGGGAAACTAGAATTCAGCTTCCTAAGCTACTCCTATGAGACAAGAAAATAAATTTAAAAAAAAAAACACTAAAGAGATCAAATAAACGAGTAGTCAAACACTGGAATATAGTAACGAATTACTTCCCCATTACCAGGATGAAGATGGTGCATCTTGCACCTCTCCAGGTAAAAACCAGTTTGCTTTTCCTTAAGTTTTTGCAACTAGAACCACAAAACAAACACTGAAAAACAAATCATTCACCTCCACCTCCATCTTCAGCTCCCAAGGATAGCACTACCAGTGTGAGAACTCCATAGACAAAGCTTCCTTACGTGTGTATTGTTTAAGGGTAAGAAGCCTCCTACTCTACATACTTTGGACAGGACCACGACAGCCTGTTGAGGCAGAGGGTGAAAAACTGCTGCAGAGCAAAAAGAAAAGTTGCTAAATGGAACCCACTCCCCCAAAACATTTAGTACAAGTAAGTTTTCCCAGTGCGCTCTCCCTCTTTCTATAACACAGAGCCTGATGTTTCTGAAGAAAACATTTACGACAAAATTGGAAAAGGGCTTCTATCAGCTATGTAACACAGGAGTGTAATTCCATTATTAAGCTCCTTACCTCAATCCACTAGTGAGCAAGTTGCAGCTGTGGGACTGTACACATGGGTGCTTTAGGGATATGCTGAAACTGAAATATATACCCTGGCTCACTAGGTATACAGTTTTAAAGAGGAAAATATCCTTAACCTCATTTGCAATAAAGTGTTCCCAAGAGACAATTTATGGTTGCAGTGTTGACTAATGGTCCAAATCTTAAGCTTTGGGGATCATTTGGAGAGGGTACTGCTTCTGAAGAATTCAGAGGAGAGACTGTTTTTTCTTTTTTTCTCCTGAAGCTGATGAGTCAAAGGGAAGTAGAAGATATATGAACTTGACTGAATTCTCATTGATTTATACTTTGCAACTGACCCTAAAATGTGGATATCTCCAGGTGGATTTGGCAGCCTCAGGCTAAAATTGTATGAATTCATCTGGAAAGAGCAGTTTGAAAAATATTGGTTAACAAGAAATCACCTTCAAAGTGATTTTTCTTATTCTCTGTCTCTGCAGAAACAGAGACAATAAGTACAGTCCAAATGGTAAAGTAATATAAAATGCAAATATGCAAGCAGCCATAGCCTGTATAATTAATATGAAAACTGCCCAATACCTCTAAGTTTCTTCTTCTTAGAGGAACATTTAATACTAGCATTTGCAATAGTTGTCTAAACATTATCTCCTGTATAAATCCATTAGATTGACAGAAAAGGTAGTTCTTAAATTTGTTTCAGGAACTGTAGACTTATTTGAAACTTTAATATGTACTTAAGGTTCATTTTTATCCTCTGTGTATTTCTCTGGTATTTTCCTAGTTTATTTAAAAACCGTGAGCTCTAGAACTACCAGAATCTTCTTAAAGAGGTTCTTTTGTTTTGGTCTGATTTTTTTGTTAGAAGTCAGTACACTTCAAATCAGTTGGAATATCAAGGCGAGGGGGTGGGGGGGAAAAGGTGATTGTATATAGCCCAAAATTTTAGCATTTATTTCTAGCTGGCTGGTACAATAGATTAATATATCCCAGAAATATTAATTTTCATTAAAGACTGCTAGAGCAGAAATTTAAACTCAAAACAAATTATGAAAAACATAGTAGTGATACCATTTAATAAGCTTGAGTTCTTTTTCTTTCTGTATACTTTCCTGCACTAAAATCAGGAAAAACTCAATATATCAGTAGATCACAAAATGCACATGACATCATTTTACCAAATTTTCATGCATACTTTACATGGCAATAATAATGGAGAGAAAAGGTCAAATTCAAACTTATTTCCCACTGCATATTCTGTTGATATTTATCTCCTTTTAATATTTAGGTTAAATTACATAGTTGGTTATCTTACACCATGGAATCTTTGATAAAATGAGTTATTTTCCTGCGTAAATACTGACTACAATGACAATGTACCTGCAGCCATCCCACATAAGTCATTGTGTGTTCTGAATTATTGAACATACTGTTCTACTTACAAAATTTCTGTCAGTAGTTTTAACAGGGGAACTTATTCTGAAAGGGAAGAAACACTCTCTGAATAAGGAAAAACTGAAGCAGGGCTGGAAGAGGCCTCAAGATTCACAAGTCCATGCTTCAGTAGAAAAGTAAACTCATGTAGATCATCAC
The DNA here is from genome assembly GCF_963662255.1 of Cinclus cinclus. Taxonomy (NCBI): domain Eukaryota; kingdom Metazoa; phylum Chordata; class Aves; order Passeriformes; family Cinclidae; genus Cinclus; species Cinclus cinclus. The sequence goes on along the minus strand of NC_085046.1, from coordinate 94,916,079 downwards.
TTACCAAGATCAAAGTTTTTTACTCTATAGAGCATGAAGGAGGCCCCACACTCTTCCTTGGTAGGCTATTCCAGTGGTTTATGAGCACCACCACTTAAAAGTGGTTTCCTCATTTGTTAGCAACATCTACAGATTTTTTCTATTTTCTCCTAGTACTACTGGGGTGTGGGGAAGCAATTTCCATCTTTTTATTAGTGATTTGCGTATCTTGCAAAAGATATAATCTCCTTACTGAGTGGAATGCTTTTGTGATTTTCACTGTTTTCCAAACCTGTTGGATTTCTTTTCTTCTGGATATCCTTCACTTTAGCTATACATTCCTTCAAGGATGGTATTTAGAGCTTCACACGCTCTTCCAGCTGAGGGTTTTATTCACATCAGAGAATAATAATTAACTCCCATGTGTTACAAGCAAAACTCCTGCTACTTCATTTCAATTCAGGACCTGTGATTTTACTCCTACAAGAAAAGTAAAAAAGTTTGTGAGCTTTTCCTTGTTCTAGGTATGCGGCTGACCATCTGCTGCAAGCTACAATCCTCCACTGCAGAACCAGTGATTAGCTGGTTCATCATTTCTCAAAAGTTTATTCTGGTGTTTTCCTGTAATATTTAATATACATGCAACACAGTCAGATCCAGAGATGTTCTAACTTTATGCTGCATTCTAACAACAAACCTAAATTTGAAAACATTAGATAGAGCTGTACCAAGGAAGGCCCTTTTGATTTGAGAGAGTGTGGGGTGGGGGACAGGGGATCAGCCAGTTGCACACACACTGATCAGAAGTTTCACCTGGGCAATGACACTGGGCATTTTGCTCATATCACATAAGGCAGTATCAGAAGTCTTGCGGGTAGAGTGTCACAAACTGCTCTATTTCTTTATCCATTAGATGAGCATTTTCCACTGAAGAAAGCAAACAGATTTTTTAACACACTTGGCTTTTGTCAAATTAATTTAGTTGTTTTCTTATTATTTCATTATCCTCTACATCCTATAAATTGTTTCATAATTCTTTTAGAGCATGTTTTTTCTTCCCTAGCACTGCATATTTTGCTCATTATTTTTTCATCCTAAACTACATTTTCTATATACTGTTTGTTCTTCTTCAGTCCTCTAGGATCTAACCTGTCCTCCATCTTTTCTCAAAAGTAATTAATGATTCAAAAAGTGCCTCTTTCTTTTATTTTAAGCCCTTGAAGATAAAAATACATTAGTTTCCCAATTAAAAACCACCAAGTTAATGAAAGTGTCTTAACACTGTTCTTTCTCTGCCTGTATTAAAAATTAATGCATTAGAAATCTAATTACAATGCATCTTTATTCTCCAAAACATATGCTTTAATGCTATTATTTTTTTGAAGAGTGATGGATGCCTTCCTTAATTTCTCTGAATTTTAATGAATCTTTTTATCTTTTTTTGCCAATTAGGCAGTTTACATGCTAGTTTGCTTCTCTGTATTATGTATTCACTTATACCATCCCTTTATTACTGTCTTTAGCCTTTCTTATGCTCCTCAGATACAATTCAAATGCAGAAAAAATATTTTTGAGTGCACAAAAATATTAGTCATTACTTCTTAGTCATTACTGATTAACTCTGAGAAGCAATGGGAGAAGGGTGAATGGCCAGAAACCTAAAGAGTACACAATATATTTTGAAAGTATGATCAAGAAATGAGGACCACGGGAAGCACTGTGGAAATATTGAAAAGACCAAAACCAAAATCAAACAACCAACCAGAAAAGCCACAAAATAAAAAATAACAAAACAAACCCAAAAAAAACCAAAACCCCCCAACTTCTCCATATGCTTTATATGCTTTCATATCCCTATTTCTGCACTAGTATAGATTGTCACTGTTTTTTTAACATATTCCATTTTCTCATAACATATTTAGAGAAGGTATGAAGAGAGAGCTTTATTACTTAGCCATTTTTCCCAAGAGACCCTGCCTGTCATTTCCAAAAGACTGATTTCCCCAAGTTTATTAACTTTACTGTGCCACTCTATTCCTTTCTGTGAAAACTGTCATTTCAGAAACCCTTCCAATACCTTAATAGGTCACTTTAACTTCTCCCTACATTCTCCCTGTGGAGTGAGAACATAACCTAAAATAGTCACATTCTGTACCTCCTCCACCTTCTCAAACAAAAGCTGGATTGTCAGTGTGGCTTTACAGTGCCACTCAGGCTTGCTGTGACCTATCAGGCTCTTTTCCCTCAATAATTGGAGTCTAACATTGTCATTAGCTTCTGTGCTTTGGATAGCTCTTTAAATTTCTACGAATCAGACATATGACAAATAGAGGAACTTCTTGTTCTTCTCATGCTTAACCAGTGACATTTTGTATTTGAGTAAGTTTGAAAAGCAGATCAAAGTCTTGATGAGCTATTGAATATAACAAGTGGGAAAACTTGCAGTTTAGTTAGACAGACTTTTCCATTTTTACTCATGTTGATACTACTTTATTCCATAAGTCATTGCATTGATTTAGCTCATTACTCCAGGTTTAGGGCTAAGTAGTGCCAGAAAGAAAACTTTGGATGAAATAACAGGGGGAAGGAGGAGTGTGTGAAATCAGTGACATGTCAGTTAACTTTACATTTCTTCATTAAACAGTTCTCTCTGTAGCTACAATTATGGGACTTGCAATTAAAGATCGTAAAACCATGTTAATGATTTATTCATGTCCAATGAGCAATTTAAACACTTAGATTAAGTATTTTTAATAAAATACAAATATAGGGTGAAAACACACCAGACAAAGCAAACCAAGATGGATAGCTACTGCTATTTACATAAAAGTATACAGCAGCACAGTTGATAAACATGTGTAACATAGAATATTTAATTAACAGTTTAATTGAGGAATGCAAATGTACACTAGAGAATTCAAAGGTAGGATTTTCTTCAGTGTGACTTGATTCTCCTAAACATAAAACGGAAGAGAACAGAGATATCTAGGCACCAGAATGACATGTATAATAGGATACATTGGAGACATTTTTGTCCTTCACTGCCCAATACCTACAAACAGAAAATAAATAGAACACTGTCTAAAAATGTTTATCTAAAATTAAAAAAAAAAAATTTTGAAACGCTCTATTCTCTCTATTCACTATAAGACAAGTCTAAAGTAGTTTTAGTGCAGACATAAAAGTCCTCCAAATTATGATTAAATCAATACTCTACAAATTACCAGTTTTACAGGTGTCTTGCTCAAAGCTCACACATAACTCAGATAATAATTTCAACCCAAAAGGATAATTTAAATTGCATACATCATATAAAACAATAGCTGATTAAGTAGAAGTTTGTATAACCCTAAGAGTATAAAGACTCCCACTGGGTGAGCAGCAGGGAAGCAGCATGAAGTAAAATGCTAAGGTGCAGATGTCAGTGTAGGCAGGTGGTTGAGAAAGAGAAAATAACATGAAAAAGCTGCTGAAGCAGCTTTGGTCTGAAGCCATAGCTATGCATCATGTCTAACTAGGACATTCTGCAGATTCCTGCAGTGTGTATTACCACAACCAAAGGTTCCCTCCATCTGTGTGCAGCTCCTATTGCACTACAGCTGCACGTGAAGATTTTGCTCACAAAGAACAGATCTCCTCTGTTGACAGGACATGGCAACAGCCACCTCTCAGTTGATCTCTTGCCTGAGGGTCCAGCTGGCAAAGGAAAAGCCTCAATACAGTAAATGTATACATCATACCATGAAGAGGAACCATGTGTGCACCAGAAATGTTGGAAGCTACATTGGTAACTTGCTCCTGAGACTTACCTGGAGCAACATGGAAAAGCAGCAGACACAAGCCGAGTCAAATATTTTGGGCTAGAAATAGCCCATGGGATAATGGTTGCTCCTCACTGTTCTCCATATTCAATAACATATTAAAGCAACTTTAATGACCTACTGTGAAAGACTGAAATGTTATGATTAATGTCTTAAACATTGTTGTAAAGGATTTTTTGCTCATTATGACAAAGCTGTATAACTAAGCTGCAACCACCAAAGCCTACCCTTGCCTGGAGCTGCCTCCTTTCTGGAACTTTGGAGTGTGAATTAAGCCACCTAAGGGAACCTGAGATGAGATAAGATAAAAGTGACTCCACCCTGCTCCACCCTGTTCTCCACCCTGTGTTTATTCTTTGTCTACCTTACTAGGAATGCCCCACAGCTGAGGAAAAAAAACAAGATGGGTAAACCACAACTAACCTCCATGTTAATCTCCATGAGCCTTCTCCTACTTCCCATAAGGTCTGTTCAAATGTTTGAGGCTTGACAGCAAGTATAAAAAACCTGAAATACATACATTTAGTGCCAACAGTACTTCAATAACCAAATGTTCAGTTGCCTCTGAAGTGTTACTTCAGTACTCCAGATCAGGGTACTATAGCAGGTTAGGTGATGACCCTGTTGGGCTCAGTGACACTGTGACTCTTTGTGTTGCTACCCTTCTTAGGTTTCCATCAGTGTGAATGGAACTGCCAGCCTCTGCAGCAAAAGCAGTCGTCATTCCCCATTTACCTACAAAGGTTTTTGTGCATTTGACTGTTCACACATAGACCACACTATTCTCAAACCATATTTTGGATGACAGACTACAAATCAGCATAAGGATATAATTTATATTTCTCAGACTTTGCTATATATGAAAATATTTATACATTAAATTTCTCATGTGGCATCCTCCAGAGATGTTCAAAAGAGTTGTGCTTTGCTGCTGGGTATGTCAAGAGTTTAATGGGAGTATATACTCATTAGTAAAATGGCTACCTACCAAAACACATTAATAAACCTTCTATCAGACATCACACTTCTCTAACAAAAAACTTCAAAGCCTTAGTTGCCAGTTAAAATGTCCCTAAACAGTTCCTTACCACACTTGCTCAAATAAAAAATAGAATTGAATGGAAAATTGTTCCTCTGTCACACTTACTAGGAGTAAAGAGTAGTATCTCAGAGTGATAAATCTCTCTATTAAAATATTAATTTGATAAAAATATCGAAGGAATGTTTAGCTCTCTTTAGAAAAGATGAATCTCTTAGCTAAATGTGCATCTTTTAGCATCCTTTAGAAACTTCCTTCTTTTCCAGTATTTCTTTTTATTAATTTTGAATCTTATCAGTCAAGTCTGGCTTCAAGGTCCCCACAGCACTGATGGATTATTAAATGTGATTCTGGGTTTGATGCAAAAAGGCATTGAAAATGTGTGCACCTAGCACTGTTTCTGTATTGTTGATATTGTAATGACATTGTTACTTTTTTTAAGAAGTCATTGATGTTTAGGCTGTAACTGACCAATTTTATTTTTAGGTCATATTCAGCTGCAAAGAAAAAGAATAGAAAAAAAAACTTTTAAGAGTTATCTGAGTGTTTCTTCCTAATAACAAGGTGAAGCAGACACAGTTTATCATGCAAAAACTATATCTTATATGCCAAGAAGCCCATTGGAGAGGAAACTATAAGCCCTGGTTTAAAATTAGGCTGAAATCTTCATGATCATTTTGGCATAATAAATAAGGTTTTCTGAGATACCAAGAAACAGCATAAAGAGTGAGGAGCCTGGCAAAAACACCCCAAGCACATAACTCATTTTCATTCCTTCTCTGAACATCCTTAAATAGGCAGAGGATATCTAAATGTATAGTTTCTGTAAATCACTATGATCAGTGAAATACACAGATATACAGACATGGTTTTTGTTTCTTTTTTTCCCTCCACAAAAAAAAAAAACAAAAAAAAAACAAAAACCACAACCAAAAAAAAAACAACCAAAATCAAAATCAAGAAAACCACCACCCTCACCTAAAAAGTGCTTCAACCCAAATGAGAAAAGAATCTTGGACTACACCCAAGACAGAAGGAAATTAAACCTGTGTTTATTTTACAACATATTTGTAACATAGGAATAAGCTTAGAGAGTAGTCCAAGTAAAGCCTGCGTAAGGGTTAATTACACGCTGTTAGCAAACAGTCTCAGCTTTACAGAAAAATACTTCAAATAATGGAAGAGTTTAACAAGATGATGGGATTCAATGGTTTCCTCAGACGTTATGAAAGACACATACATGGATGAGCTGCTAAGATTTCTTCAATGGATTTCAACTGTTATTCTCCCCATATTCCCATTTTCTTTCTCCTTCTCTTTCTCCCTAGAGGATTTTCTGTATCATTCTCATTCCTCCATGGACCTCATACCTCCATGTTAAACAGAAGGACGCTGTTCTTACTGCTGCACCAAGCAATACTTCAATGCAAGCTTCGTTGCCAGCTCAAATCTTAACCCAGATTTATCAGCATGGTAGCCAAAGTTACTGAGCCTACATTTTAACATCTCCGGACCCAGTGAGGCTTTGAGCATCAGTGCAAAAGGCATGCAAGGACCAATAAGGAAGCTCGACTGTAAACAAAACTTGAGTAGTTTCTGAATTGTACTTCCCTCATCTTTCTAGACAGGATATGTTTCTCATTCAAAGATTTATTTATATCAAAAATAAAAATAAATTAAAAAGTAGCAATACTGCCTCTTATTTATGAGACATAAATCATTCAGCTGTCAGCACATCACTTTGTAAGAAGAAAGCACTGAACTACTCAATCTGTATCAAAATCCTTCTTTTTCTAGTGCTCAGTTGTCACTGTTATTGTAAAGTCAGGACAAGTCCCTAAACAGACCTTTTAACAGAAAATGATTTAGTTTTCCAACAGCTGCCACAAAGAATCAGACAATTGTTCTCAACACTCATGAGATGATTATTCCATGGCTGTTTTAAAGAGACATTTTCAACGATGGAACAATAAAAAAAGTTTATAATTTCAGGGTAATGTTTATCTGAGCAAGCTTTTCTGAGTTTATCTGAGTTACATTAATGTTGACTCTTTCAGAGTATCAAAGTAGATGAGAAATCCAAAATAAGTATTTACTTAGACATTATATAACTTCACTGTGTACTTTGGGTATCTATTTAAAGTAAATAGTAGTGATAGTGCTCCCTCAAAATTGAAAATTTCTACAAATATAGACCTCTGTAATTCAAATATAATAAGTTATACTAAATATTCCCAACCATTAACAAAAGCAAAGGAATTTAGCCACACACACACTCACACACAGCCTGAGGGACAATTACATTCCAGTATGAACGCCTAAAAAACATAACATTTCCTTTAAAGAAATAGATCACTTCTTGCAAGTATTCCCAAAAATACCAGTATCATACCATTTTGGCTCATTTCAGAATTAAATTGCATAAGTATGCTTAAAGTATTTGCCTTGACATTGGAGTGTGTTAAGTGTACCTTTTATGCGACGGTTGTCAAAAAAGAAGACTTTCATTTTACAAAGAGAATCTTTAGAAAAATATTTCACCCCTGATATTGGAAATTATAAGCTAAGAATGACTGGGATTTACTTCTCAGTATGTGAAAGAGCTCCTCCAGCTTATTTAATCTGACCATGAAGTCTGTGATCTGGCTGCTAAGCAGCACCAAATGCAGTCTTTTGCTCCTGGAGAACTTCCATTGAATGAGACTACAATACATTTTCCTGTAATTTCCTTAAAACTATTTATTAACCTTGTGCCAAGAGGTGCTAGTATCAAAGAGGTAAGTGGCAACATGCACCATTATCAAGCTCTATAAATTTAATCATCAATGCTGAGTTATAAAATCATTCTAATATACAGGATGAACAGACTATTCTGTGAGATTACTATTGACACATTATTTCAAAAATAAAAAAAGGGGTGATAGATCACTTCCATAATTATAGAGACACCTGGCTTTAATCAATATCAGGCAAATATCATCCAGACTAATGCTGAAGTTCCCATTCAATCATGAGAGCTGTCATTTCACTTGAAAATTACTATGGATTCCATGATAAATAAAGCATCATGGGGAAGATCCATTAAACTTGACAAACTTAACGGGGGTGCCAAGAAAACAACACAAATCAATATTTGATATTTATCAGTTTTACAAAAAAGCATTTGATGGAAGGTACAGAAGAGGCTCATGAGCACTCATTGTTTGATCCACTTTTTTCTTAAAAACATAGTCATATAATAGTTCATCCTCAAATGTCACGTACAAAAAGATAATACTTGAGAAGAAAATCTAAATGATGTGGCCTATTCTCAGCAGTGTCAGGTATGTCTGTGTGTTTGCCCTGTGTTTAATATCTTTTCAGTTTTGGCAAATAGCAGCGAGATCAGACTTCAGTGCATCTGCTGTCTATGATTCAGATGGCAGACTGTGTGAACTTTGCAAAGGGCAAGTCAAAGCCAAACACTGAAGCATCTATTAACGGAGTTTTGCTGATGACTGTGAAGTACAAATCGGCTATTCGTAGACAGAGTGCTCTTAATCATTCCTCTGAAACTGCAAAGCATTGAACAATTTACGGGCCAAATCGTGACTGGCTTGTAAGTAGCGTGAGGGCACAAAAGCCCCTAAAGCTAAAAAAAACAGCTTTGCTTTCAGCTTTGTGATCCTGAATATAGCTAGGATCCATAAAAAAAGTTCTAGGTATAAGAGTTAAAGTTGATTAGAAGCCAAAGATTTTATAAAAATAACCTTCTTTTTCATCAATGTCCCCTTTCTCTTCCTACCAGTGCCCCAAGCTACAGTTTAACCTCCTGTGGCTGTTTTAAAAAGAGAAAAGAACAGAGATCCTCTTAGAATAATAGTATTGTTTAGGTTGGGAAAAACCTCTAAGATCATTCCGTATACCCATTAATCTAACAGTGCTGTATTCACCACTAAACCATGTCTCTAAGTGCTACATCCACATTTATTAAACACTTCCAGACACGATGATTCTACCACCTCCTTGAGCAGCTTTTCCAATGCCTGGCCAATCTTTTAGTTCAGGAGTTTTCCCTAATACCCAAGCTATCTTGTCCTGGCCTGTCACTTGTTACCTGGGAGAAGAGACCAGGGCCCACCTTGCTGTAGCCTCCTTTTATGTGGTTGTAGAGGATGACAAGGTCTTCCCTGAGCTTCCTTTGCTCCAGGCTAAAAAATCCTAGCTCATTTAGCCACTCCTCATGAGACCTCTTCCAAGTGAGCAAAGAAGGAGGGAACTTTGGCCCTGATAACCACTTAGACATCTCGTGCATTGGGACACTCTAAGATCTAACAAAATGCAATGCTCTACAGACAGCAGGTCCTCATGAGACAGCTGCTGTGGTCAGCAGTCCTCTTCTGCAGAGTGAAAGAAATGTGAAGGACAGTCACTGCTGTTGCTACCTTCAGTCTTTCTCCATCCTCTTCAGGGTGTAGAATGACCTACACTACTTCATATGTTATATGACAATATGATGCAGTTGAAAGTGTCTAGTAAAGGCTGGGTGCACATGTAATATATGCACATGATGGTTTGATATAAATAGCCTGATAGTCTGAAGAAGTTTCATGTACTTAGGCTAGGAGGTACACTTTAGCACTGAAGTGCAGTAGCTGCACAGCTCTACTCACCCCGGTGCAAGTCCTGAGTACCACAGCTTTGGTGCAGAGAAAGGACTGCAACATTGAGGTGTTGAGAGAGAAAAACCTGATCGCCATATGGACTGCCTTGATTTCTCAGAGTCAGACATGGGCAAAGATATGAGCAGTAAAAATTTCAGAGTAATGTTAAAAAAATACTTGTATACATTTGATTGTCCATGAAGTTATAGACAGTATTTTAGTGGCTGAAAAATAAAAATCTACAGATATTTTGAAAAGCTATTAAGAAAGATAGAATGCTTTCCATTACACAAGACTGTAATTAGAGCCCAAACATGAAATGATCATTCTGATAGACAAATAGACTGAACCTAAAAAGTGCTGGGAAATTTCAAGAAATCTGGGACAAGTTCTGGTGTGGCATCAGTGATAGTTGTGCCATTGATTTTTTTTTTACTCAGGATTTTTTCCAGGGAATTTATGGAGGAAGAATATTTTCTTAGAAGAAATGTGAATGCAAACAGCAAACATAAACAAAACAAATAAAAAAGCCAGAAGAAAATAAGAAAAACAGAGGGTTCATTAACAGTGTGGAATTAAGGCATTGTCTATAGCAGTTGCAGATAGAGTTATCGATAGTTTTCTCTGAGTTCCACTAATTTCTGATTTTCCAGTCTTTAGCAGAGTCAACACCTCAGCAGAAGTTTACCATTTACCCGCGTTTCTTACTTTGTTTGGCCTAGCTAACAAAAAGGCAAAAGATGAGGAAAATCCCATGCAATTTAACAGAGTGTGAACTTGGAGACTCAGAAATGGGACTACCCTGTTGTGGATGGGTTTCTCTCCCTGACAAGTTTCTCTGAGGCCTTTGTCAGTACAAAAGTGTCAGATCAGTGAAACACTCCTAGAGCAAACATGGAAAGCACTATACTTTGAAATTCAAAAGCAATAAAAGTAATAAAAAATTAGAGGTATAAAGGATGGTACAGGAGGAGTTGAGAAGGAAACTCTTTTCCAGAAAACTGAAAAAATCTGGAGTTTAAAAACACTCATTCTGAGATAGGTCAAACTTGCTCTTAAACCTAAATTTAAATTTCAATTAAGTAACTCTTATTTCATTATTTTCATGTTTAATTTCAAATTTTATTAATTTGTATTATAAAGGAATTAATAAAACTCTTTTCTATTTTCAAAGCAAAAATATGAAACTTTTAATTTTTTTTCTAAAATAAATATTTGTTCTAAACCAAGGATTTCTCAAAACCAAGGAGTTTTGTAATGAGTTTTAATTTCTATGAGTCAATGTTGTCTAAGGGAGGTGCATAGCAAAATGTCTTGCCAGCTCCACTTCATCATGAAGGTTGCATTCTTAGAAACCACTAGATTTACTGACTAAAGACTAGATGAATTATCCTGCTCTTTCTATGTTGAATAAAAAAGCCTTCTTAGTGGTAAACTCTGTGTGGTAAGAGTGGTAAAAATTCCATTTTTATCTCACACCCAGCTCCAGTTATGCAAGATCTCTGAAGCAAGGCAGTACTTCTCAAAACTGAGCATGAGCACAGGATTCTTTGCTGAGCTTAAAACCAACAAATGGATCCAAAGGTCAGGAAGCTGTAAATATGCAGTTTGGAGCTTTCCATCAGCCCAAAGCATCACAGTTTCACTGAGACACAGCACATACTCTGTTCCAAAATGCTACGCGTTTCTGAAATAAACATTGACACTATTAATTTTTGCATATTTTTGATTAGCAAACAGTTAAGTGAATGTCTGAGGGATGAAATTTTTCATTTCTCCTTTCTGACCGCCTTTAACTTTTCCACTATGATTTACTTCTTTTCCCTTATCCATTGCAAATGGGAGAAAGTAATGAAGGAAGAAAATAAAACATTTTTAATCTACCTGTGAGTCTCCAAGAATTAAAACGAGCCTTTTGCACAAGATATCCAAATGATTTTTATTAATAAACATATATATATATACATGTATCAAAGACATCACTTGAAAATAATCTTATTTTAATAGGATGCAAGATTATGCATTGTGTATAGTTGCTGGAAGATATCCTGTTCTTGATTATGACAAACATTTCACTGAGTGAGCAGCCAACAGAAATAATAGAATTCAAGCAGACATAGTGACAATACCGTACTGACCCTGCCTCCTTCTTCAAAACCACGTCACAGGAAAATCAATCGCCTTGCCAAAAATGTTGCTTTTTATGAATAGCACAAGTTTCATATACAGCAAGCTGCTTTATCTGTCGCTCTTGTAATTTAGCACAGAATATTTGCTAAATTTGTAATTTAGCACAGAATAGCAGCACTCACCTTCTGCTGAACAGCGAATCTGAGGTCAAAATTTTACTTTGACATTTTCCTCTGCAGAAGCCATAACAAACTTTGTGTAACCATAGGAACACTGGAAATTATTCTAGGGGTAGGTCTGTTATTTGACACTCAAATGTTTTGGGGTTGAAAATGAAGCAGATCTGCAGAATATAGATTTGAGGTTGACTTCTGTCTCATCAGCATGTTTCTCTTCAGCATTTTCTCATGGCTTCCTCAGGCAGCCAGGACAGAATGTTCTTTTACTAAAAATGATATATAACATGTCACTCTAAGCATCCTTGTAAGAGCTTCTGTTGGAAGAATTTCCAGCAATATCTGCAGCTCTTTCATCATCCAAAAGTCATTAATTGCCCATGACTTTCCAGCTCTCCAAGTTCCCTAGAAAGTGTAATTTCAGCATATCTTGACCTTGAACTTCATAGGCAAGAAGGTAAGTGGTTATTCATCATTATTTGAGCAATCTCAAGGCGTAAGTTAAGGAGTGAATCTCACATATCTGCTACCTCTTCTGCTTCTAAACCAAAGCCTTTATTGTAGCACTAAAAAATAATTAAATTAAACCAACTAAGTAAAACAGAAGAACGTTCCAGTGTGCATTGTGAGAAAGCATTCCAACCTTTGGTTGAACATTGGTTTACTGCCAATGTGAAAAGAATGTTTTAAATAGACTTGGCAATTAGCTTTTTTGCACCTAGAATTGAAAACATATTTGAGGAAAATAGGTCAAACAGAGGAACACCAACTTTCAGACAGAAGAAACCTGACATAAGTACCATTCTACTCGGTATAACAACTTTTCAGTAAATTTCATGACCTGCAATACAAGCTTCTACTGCTTCATTCTTTCATCCAGAAAGTGTATATGTACATAAGGCAAAGGAATAACTGATATCAAATCAACTCTAATATTTCCTGCCTTATACATTACAAACTCAAATCTAAAATGCTCTGATGCTCAGTGGGCCAACTTGAAACCAGCAATTCTGCCTAGGGGAACTTGTCTGAAATTTCCCAAGACAGTGTAGAGAGGGCTTTACTACCCTTCACTACTTTTATCTTCTCCTTTTCCTGTGCAGTTATCTCTCAGAAGAAATGCTGAGGAATCTGTGCCAGTTTAAAATGAAGTGTGAAGAAAAAATGTTGCTATAGCAAAAAAAAAGAAAAAAAATTTCTTGATAGTACCAGGGACAGATTCAAATTGGATTCTTGGGTAAAGAAAAATCTTAATATGCCTTTTTACTTAATACAATAATAAATTTTTAAAAAACCACTTAGATGGTAAGTTTGCACCTACCTCAAATTATCATTTTTTTCATTCTATCAAGGTTTTCATGTGATGTACCTTGTTTAATACCTTAAAAGCATTTAGAGAAAATGTCTGTTAAAGTTCATTAAATCTTAGTGCTCTATAATTGTGAATCTCTCCACATTAATTGTTCCTTTCAGATGGATGATGTTCTACCCATGAATACAAGCCTTTGAAGTAACTTAACACTCATGATGCAAGGTTTAAAAATTATTATGCTTTTCATAACTGCAAAATTCATATTTTAATGAGCCAGTTCTGCTTGTATGTCTCCCTCACAGTATTTTGTTAAAATATGAAAAGAGGAAGAAGACCTTACAGATAACCATCACCCATGTAATGACGCATGTCAGTTAGTTAATATCAAGGTGCTTTGGATAGAAAAATGCCTTGTTTTCACTAAAAAAAGCCACTGAAGTTTTCACACTGAAACACTTGCTATATTTGGTATTAACCACTTAAAAAAAAACAAAAAAAAAGAAAACAACACTACATTTACAGCACCTGATGAGACTTTCGTAAGCTTTATAGTGAAAAGACACTCACATAGGGCATTCCCTGGATGGAGCAGCATTTTTTTGATAAACCCTATTTTCAAAAGGTTCTTGAGAACATGCAATGCATGCATCTCACAGCATTTTATGATGTTAAAGATATTTCTAAACCAGGCATTTTTTTCCAGAGTTCCAAAAATCATCACTTTATATTAGTATCTTTTATCAAAAAATTGAATCAAATTCAGAATATACAGTGCTAACAATAAAGAGAGACCAAACATACTACCACAAGGCTCTGTTTACAGAAGGATAGCAGGCATGATTTAAGAAGCAAATTAATGAATGTTCTGATAACTTTCACATATAATGGACTCTGAGGCGTAAGTTCTTATTGGTTCTTTAAGGTCTGAAAACCTGTGTAGCAGGTCAGAAAACCTGAAATTCTGTGTAGCAAATTTGGAATAGAATTGCCAGGTGGCATACCTTCATCTGTAACTTTTTTATTTTCACTTTAATAATTTTTATTGATTTGCATTTGTTTGAAATTTTACTCTCTAGCATTTTTAGAAAAATTCCATTTAGATGTAAAAGAACATTCAGGCATAACAGCTGCATGTAGTTAAAAATTAATGGGAATTGAGTTTTGAAAGAAACAAGCATATTTGCAGCCCAGTGATGCACAGTACTATGTATTTAAACTGTAAATCTTACAAAGACATCAAAGTAATTTAGATAATATCTATATAAATCTTCCTTTCTGAAGCTTACTCAAAAATCTTAATATTTAACACTGAAATATCTTGAAGCTCTTTTTTGAACTCTGGAAAACTGAGCTAATAAAAAACATCAGTGTCTTGGCACATTTACTACCAGAGAGATAGATAGATAGATAGATAGATAGATAGATAGATAGATAGATAGATAAACATTTAAAAGCAGTAACTGCAGATGTAAATAAAGGTGGAAAGGATTGTTAACCTTTGGAATAGCTGCCTATGGAGGTGGTAGAAACACGGTCTCTGGAGGTATTCAAGATACCACAGGATGTGACACTCATCGCTATGCTCCAACCATAATGATTCTGTGATTCTGATCTCCTGTATTCACATGCTGGTTAATGGTAAAGATGCATTATATGAAATTTCCAGAACTCTTTGTCTACTTTCTCTAATATGAAACTAATCCAAATTCTTACCCATGCTTCTAAAGAATTTCCAGAAGTCTGTTTTGTGTCTTTGGTCTTCTCTACCTTTACAAATATTGACAGGTACTTTTTCTTGTCTGTACAACCAAAGCAGAACTTAAATTAGCCTCTTCCATAACACTGCTTCGCAGATGGTGCTACAGTGTCTCTGGGGACCAGCAGCACATTCATTCTCACAGCTCTGGCAAACACATACCCTGTGGTTGACCAAGGAAACTGGAAACTTTCCAGATGGCATCCCACAGTGTAAACTGGATACAGAGTGGACAAGTCAGCGATGCCTAAGGCTGCAAAAGAAAGTTAAAATCCTCACCTTTTAAAGGTAGAATGAGCTCAGGGAATGATGCATTTTATGGGAATCACACTCAGAAATCTTCAGAGCAATTGCTTTAAAATTATTGGGAAAACGAATGGATTAGAATATGTATAGTGATTTCATCCATTTTATCAGCAGAGACAGGATTGTCACTTTGGCATTAAACCCAAATAATGAGTAAATACACAGAGCACATTAACCAGGTATCAAATTACCACTAGCTAGAGAAAAATGCCATTTGCAGAGTGACAAAGATTAAAAAGTTGAATAAAGGAAATATTAATTCAGTGATCTGAAAGACAGTGAGCGAGTTTGAAAGCCACACATGCTGCAACCATGTAGAGACAGCATCTGTTTAACCTAAGTAACACAACAATAAAAGCATGTGTGACAAGGTGAGAAGAATCCATTCGGCAAGGGCTAGACCTGTTTTGAGGAAGGTTTTGGACAACATCCAGGGATAGGCGGTTAACAACTTCACACTTATTTTCCTCATGATACAAAAGCACTACAATAATTCATTAGACAGGTGGTTTCAAAGCAGAACGATTAGAGGGGAGAAAGAGCAGCCCCTGTCTGAGCTCACAGGTTTAACTACATGAGCCAGAAAACGGGCTGGCGAGAAGAGCTAGAGCGGATGGAAGCTATTTGCCAAAATACAACAAACTTCTAAGAAAGCATGAAAACTACACAAGAGGGTTCTGTCACTTGTTTGCAGCCAAAGCCAGTAATGTATCTTCCCCATCATTAGCACTTGTATATTTTTCTGTAAACCAAATTTTGTAAGGGAATTTATCAGGCTGGTAGATTCACCTAATCAGCTCTAAAACATCTATTGATCCCAGGTTTTCAAGGGAAGAACTTTTAGCTCTCTCTGGGAAATGACTGAAGATAGGTAAGGAAATCGTGGCAAGAAATTGCAGAGGCTGTTTACATATCAGAAACTACCTGTGAAGAAAATCAGAATTAACAGAGATTTGGGTTTTTTTAAATAAATATAATAATCAATTTGACCTAATGGAAATAATCCAAATGCCAAGACCCATAAAAAACATTTTTTCAAAAACATGGAAAAGGATTTTTCAACTTTTTTACACCCCTCCCTCCAATTAGCAGAGAAATCCCTAATAAAAACAAGTCAGAAATTTATGTTGGCTAACACTGGCCACTGGCTCTAACTATACAAGTTGGTTGTCTCTTTCTTCTTACAAAGGACACACAGCACATCAATCATGTTATTCATTAGATTATCATCTCTCCTAGAAGTAAAGTCTACATCATTATAAAAAAAAGTTGTAAAAGCACTGACATGAGTGCAACAAGAATGCAGACAGAATGGAAGAGACAATCTTCCAAAAACTTAATTACTTCTTTGTAAACTTTGTTACTCAGAGATTATTCAGTGTAATATCCTACGAGTGTATAATTTAATATTTTTCTTTTCCTAGATTTATGGCCATGCAAAAGTGGTAGCTAATTTATGTACTGACTCAGGAAAAGAACACAAAGTGGAACACTACGTTTCACATATTACTGTTTGCTTATCTGTTCTATCTTTATCTTTCATGATGCTGGGGAAAATACAGGAGCTTAGATTTCAAGAAGAAATGTCAGTTTTGCAAAGTAATTCCAGAAACCAAGAAAAGTTTGTGATTACTTAGAAGCTTACTGAAGAGGTGAAGAAACTTTTGAGGTTTATTTTACAAACTTTATCAAGATCAAGTCAAAATAAAGATTCAAAACCTTCCTTCAGCACTTTTCGTAATAGGCTTCCTTGTGTTTGAAGTTAGGGCCATTCAGGACATAATCAGTTTTCCTATTGACAGGCATTTTTTATCACTGAGACCAAAAACAAACAAACAAACAAATAAAAAATATATCTTCTCAGTAAATACCAAGCAGACACAATTTAATTCATAATTGTCAATGGTTACATTAAAGGAAAAGATATCAAAAACTCGCAGCAGCGCATTTAGTGGAGTTAAGTACTATTTCAGAGAGTCATAGAATCCTTTGTGTTGGGAAGCCTTGCCAACATTGTCTTGCTCAGTAAGGGACACTACACACCTGGACAGCACTGGGTACAGCATTGCTGCAGCTCTGCCCACAAGTTGTAAAGAATTATGTTACATAAACTCTAGCTCTGGGCTGATACTCAGTATTTAAGGATGCTCATGCATTTCATGAGAGAGAAGGGAAAATACCCACACAAGTGGGAACAAGAGAAAATCCTTTAGTTTAGACGGGTAAGTCAGTGCACATTCTGGATGGAAAGCAGAAAGGAGTTTCTGCTTCAGCCAAGGCAGAATGAGGAAGGAAAATGCAAGGGAGTAAGATGAGTTTGCTGCATCTGAGACAACAGGAGACCTATGGCCACATCTGCTGCTATAGATTTTATAGGATCACAGACCTAGATTTCATTCAGAAATCCCCTCTTAACTTGTATCCATTAAAATGCTGTGGTTTTAACTAGGCTCATTGCCTCATTAATACAGTACACAATAAACATTACAAAAATACTGGTTATCTACCTTTTCAACTAACACAGCTTCTCCTTCCTTTCACCTTACCCAGCAATAGTAATAAAATTCACAAATAAGGTCAAAGAAATCAATTCAGAGGATGAAAGGAATGTCAATATTTTTTTTTTAGGAATAAATTTTACTCTGAACTTAATTCATTTATCTCAGATGTTTAAGGTTAAAACTACAATATAAGTAATATTGAGTCAGATGTTAGAAAGCTATGCCAATCTGCAAAAGAAAATTAAAAAATAAATCTAAAGTAATTTTAGAGGCTTTGGATTCTAAGATTAGAGGTAAGCTCTGATATATATGGAAGAAAAACAGAAGGATTATTTCTCAATAAAATTCAATCCCGTGGGAAAAAAACAAACAAACAAAAACCCACATATGGCCATATTTTCTACATCTTTCTCTGAATATTTAATCTTTTCATATGAGTATCAGTCTACAATCTGTGTTTCTACACAGCAGAAACTTCAGGATTTTTTAAAAAAAGGCAAGAAACAAACCAGGCATACAAACACTATTGCATTAAGGCTCAAATCCTTAAATTTACATTGAGAGATTTGAAACTAAGAAAAAAAGAAGTTGGATAAAATATTAAATAAGAGATTTAAATAGATGGTAGGTTATGTATACAAATTGTGACTTGTGGAATCCATTCTTACAGTTATAGGATCAAGAGTAGATTAGTTCATTGAAAAACCAAACCAAACCAAACAGAAAACCTCTAGTGAACTGCAAGAAGAGGTAACAGTATTTCCTTGCAGGATTTCTTCCCCATCTTCCCCCCTTTTTCCCTAGGGATAAGACAATATTCTGAATTTTCTATGTTTCAGCACAGAAACACAAGTAAATTACTCAAGGCACCATGTGCCCTTTGATATGCTACTGCACATTGCAATTGATAGTCAAAGAAAATGTGACAGACTGTTGAGGGCAATTTAGGAAATCTAAAGGACAGAAGAGCAGTATTTTCATCTTATCACACTTCTGTGTTCTCAATATAAAACATAGTGAGACATCCTAAAGTACCAGCCTCCTTTTCTTTTTTTTTTTTTTTTTTTTTGTAAATGCCAAAAGGAACAGTTTGGAGAAGGATCTTACCCACCAGAACTCCACAACCCATTGTCTGTTCAGCTTAGCTACTGTGATTTTTAAGGTGGCCTGACCAGCATCATTAGGCAATCAGACAAAAAGTTGTTCTGCTTACCCAGGAAGAATCAAGACTTGTAAATTAATTTTTATGAAATTTTTTTTTGTTTTCCTTCACCTATGTATTCATCCAACAAATATCTTTTACTATTGTGTAGTCTTTTATTCCATAATCAGAAGGACATTTTTCTGTTTATAAGGTAAATTCATCAAAGATTAAACTTAACAAAAACTTGATTTGATGTCTTGATGCACTGTTTACCTATATTTTATTAACATAGGTAAATGTCCCTTTCTCTTTGTGGGACATTTCTTTTGCCAGACACATAGCAACATTCACCAGAGATGCTCTTCCACTAATTAATAACAGAAATTCCTTGGCCTATCACTCATAAAAATATTAATTAAAATTAGTAGCATCAGAGGACCAGTGTATGTGTGTGCATTTGATTAGTCGTACTGGAAGGAGCTAATTAATGCCAGATAAAGCACATTCAGTAAGCTTCTCCACATGCTTAGATTGATCTTTTTGACCAACAACAGATGCACAGGAAGCCAGGAGGTCAGTGGTCAGACACATAGAGGTTGTTAAAAGGAGCAGCTGTCAAGGTCCACTGATCATGCCATTTTGGGAAAGCTGGAAAATCTCTCATAAGAGAATGAAGGGATGACAAAAGGGCTGCAAGTAGGGACACAGTGCCTTAGATTTGGAAGTTAGAACTGTAACTGGACAGCTGGTACACCAGCCTGTGCACCGGCCATGCCTGCCTGTGGAGAGCTCCTGCACAGCCTCTTGGCCTTACAACATGTCAGGCAAGTGGTCCTACTTCAGGAGAGACTGCAAGTTTCTCCAGAGGCTTTCAGGGCATTTATTAAAGGGGAAGTTTTAGTATAAAGTACTACTGATAAAGAAAAAAAAAAAACTAATTTGATTGTGGAGTGGGAGTGTAAAAGGTAATCAAATGTGCTGGGCAGTCTTATCAAGAGATTTCCAAGATTTACACTCACTGCTCATAGATACTGCCTGCACTTCACACGTCTGGTGGTGATGGTCTGTCATGACTGCATGCATTCCTGGCTGTCTTTCAGGAAATGGTAGGACACCTCAGAAAAACAGCATTATAACAACAACAACAAAAAACAGATAAAGAGAAGAAACCTCCCTTTAGAAACAACGAGAAAAATCTGCATTCATTTACCACAGAAGATTATATCACTATTATCCATATCACTCTAAATTAGACTCCAATAATCTCTTCGTTACTACTATTTATAGATAGCTGTATTTTTCAAGAAACATAAGTATTCAGGGTAATGAAGGTACATTCCCTATTACATATGAGTCCAGCATAAGTGATTAAATAAAAACATAATTCCAGAATATGGATAACATATGTTGTTATGCTGTTTTTGGCAGGGGTAGACTTAATCTTCCCAGTAGCCAATATGGGGCTGCCTTTTTTGTATTTGTGCTGAACACAATAGTAATAATGTAGAGACGTTCTTGTTATTTCTGAGCAGGCTTACAGAAAGCCAAGCCCTGTTCTGTTTTTTTGTACTGCCAGGCTGTCAGGGAAGTTGAGAGTGCATGGGAGGCTGGGAGAAGACACAGCCAGCACAGGTGACCCCAACAGACTAAAGGGATACTCCAGACCATATGGCATCATGCTCAGTGTATAAAGTGGGGAAGAAGGAATGAAGGGGAGTGACATTTGGAGTGATGGTGTTCATCTTCCAAAGTCACCACTACACATGATGGGGCCACGCTCTCCTGGTTGAACGCCTGCCCACTCATGGGAAGCTGTGAATGAATTCCTTGTTTTGCTTTGTGTGAGTGGCTTTGTTTTCCCTATTAAACTGTCTTTATCTCAACCCACAAGTTTTCCAGCTTTTACCCTTCATACTCTCTCCCAAATCCTCCTGGTGGAGGAGTGACGAAACAGCTGCATGGGGCTTGGTGAATGGCTGGGCTTAAAGTATGACAGCAGTAAAAGCATTCAAGGATAAGGCTGTAGTTTCAGCATAACTTTAAATCTATTTGGGTGTTGACAGATAGGAAATTCACACTGAACCACCTCTGCTTTCCCTCAGCTTTCTTCTCTCTGTAGCTTATTGATTTTAAAGATGAAGTAAAGTAACACATTCAACTCACTAAAATCCAAAATTTCTTTCTGTTCTGATAAAACTGATTACTGCATTTCTTGATCTAATTCTATGCCACTTTATGAGGAAGAAAAGTGACAGAAATGGCAGAACTACCTTTTTGGAACTTGACCAAACTTAAATCTCCTTAAAGCAATCAGAAGTCTTCAGCATTGCAATATAAATCTTAAAAATGTTAATGGGGTTTATACATTTGAATTTGTTGTAGAATTGTTTATGTATGTGTACTGTGTTAAAACATACATTGCAGATATATTTCAAAATATTTTGCAGTTTTCTACCTATTTAAAAATCATTATATTTACATTAGTTCAAGCAAATAAAATATAATTTGGCCAATGGTGAGCCTAATTTACATTCTTTATAATTATATGTGAAATTACAGCTCAAAGCAGCAGGAATAAATATAGAGAAATATGCAGTGGAAGGATTATAGACAGTGAAATACCCATCCGTATAAGTATTTCTGTAGAGAATCCAAAGCAGCATTCTCTCTCTGAACAATTTAGGTAGAATCAGAAAACATGGCAAACACACCACAGATCTTCCAGGGCATTTGTGAACCAAATTCAGAAGAGCTAACAAGTTTTTTTTTTTTCAGTCTTAGATTTCAGAAGCAAAGCTAAAAGGGAATTGTTCTCAATACAGTAAATTAATCAAACTTTGCCATGAAAATGTGCATTCAATAACTTTTTTGATGCTTGTGAAAAATTCCCCAGGAAGGTAATGGAAAAGGAAAGGTTAAAAAAAAATTAACTCACTCAGGGAAACACGTTAGATTGAACAGAAAACTGTTTTCAAATGAAAACTAACAACCAACTGTAAAAATATTGTAAAATCTTTCATTAAGATAAGAACTAGAAACTACTGTTTGGACAAACCTAGAATAAAAGTTCACTTCACTTGTCTCTGAAAGTTAGGTTAATGTAAAGCTTTTAATACCAGTCTAGCTTTGGCAGCAGTCAAATACTTTTCAAAGATTGACACATTTATGTCAAAAGAAGGTAAATTAATTTTGCTTTTGGTTGGTCCATTCTTGTCAAAATCCAGCTAGCTTTCCTCTTCCCTTCATTCTTGGAATGTAATTTCTGCAGTTGTCAAAAGTCAAGCTATATGGAAAGAATGAAGTTACTAGAGTACAAAGCACACCTTTTTTAAAAAGAGAGAAAAATAATCACGAAAAGACCATAAAACCATACCCACACACAGAAATTTAAACTGTTCACAAAATCATTATGTGACACTGCAAAAAATAATCATCTTCAAGACGAACAATTAGGAGTTTTGATGAAATCCCTATTATAAAATACTGATTATCAAAAGAGTGATGAAGAGAATAACAAACTAAGGATGAATCAAAACCAAAGGGAATTTTCTTTACTTGCCAGAATTGTATTTTGTATTGCCTAATAAGTCTTCCTGTCTGTTGGGTTGGCCAAGAGAGGTACTGGGAGAAAAACAGACCCATCACTTTCCTTTATCCACTTCCAATAGAGCTACCAGTGTCTCCATTAAAACGCTGTTAGAAGATGATTCTCCCTTAGCCCAGCTATAACCAGTCCTGGGGATAGAGAGAGTAAAATGTAATCCTAATAACTGACCTGTAACTAGAGTCTCTGCAGGAAAATTATTAATAAAAACATCCCCTAATTGAGTTATTACTGAATGTGTACTGCTACTGAAAATAGCTAAAACCTTTACATGCAGAAAAACAGTTCCTTTGTAGCACAAAAGACATAGGATAATGGAAACAATTTTCAGCTTGTACAAGGAGTGAAATTTTTACTTATTTCATGCCATCTTGGACATCATTAGCAAGGGTTAAGCCTTTAAACATGTTGGCAACATTATTTTACATGGTCTTGTAGTATCTGGCCTTTTTCAGCAGCCCTAAACCTATGTAGCATCATACACAGAGCTGGATTTGAGCCCATTCCCCATATGTTTGCACTGAATTCTGTCACGCTAGACTAAACAAGGGCATTCAGAGCCTGGGATCCTCTTCTGGAGCCCAAATGTCCCCATAGCAACATTACCTTTAAACAACTTTGTCTAAGAGACATACCTTATGTCAGAGTTTCTTCACAGGTATTAAAAAATCAGAATCCCTTCACTCAGAGTCAGAATGGAGGCCAATATCTTCCTCATATCTGACTGACCAGAAGCCTCAAGCCCAATAAGGCTAGATGTCTTTTCCCTAAAAGGACAAGCAATTTCATAACAAATGTGAAATCACCTTAAACAACCTAAAGGAAAGAGAAACTTATGAGTTCAGACCTGTATTGTATAATTTGACACATCAAATTAATATACATCAGTTACCCTCAGATAAAATGCAACAAGTTAAAATAAGAAATCATTGCAGCACTCCACAGTAAACTCCAATGCAACATGACATGAAGGTGAGAGTCCTTTCCTCACAAGAAAAAGGGTTTTGAGATATATAAACAGGCACCTAGCTGCAAAGGCTTCAAGTTTTTTACCTACTGCTGCTTTCTGAGCATGATAAATAGTTTGTTGTGCACAGGATTGAGATATAATTCCACTTCCCATGGCAAAACGCAGGCATCCTTATCCTTCTAGCATATATCTGGCCTCCACACATTGCTGTTTTCAATATCCTCTAAATCCTAAGAGGTCTGAGCTGAGAACATGCTAGGTAAACAGATATTATTCTTTCCCAAAGGGACAATCAAGGAAATGGTTGCAAAGTACCTTCAGTTCCAGTGACTTGCTGTATGCTAATAATATTTTAATTCCCTCTCACACCTACCTTTTTGCTTTCAATACCATATTAAGATCTTTCATTTGGGTCAGTTAAAGAAATATAGCAGAGATGATCTATTAAAATGGAACAGAAAAGGACATCAAGTTAAAGGCAAAGCAAGAATCTGCTTTGGCTTTCTTTATAAAGAAAATTAATGATTCTCAAAACAAACACATTATTTTAAAAGCTGGGTAGAGTAGTGTAATTATTCATTAAGATCTATACCTCAATTTCAAGATCTTAGCTAAACATTAAGTTCTATAACTGAAACCAATGCAAGTCATCAGTGGTGAAAACATAACTTCAAAACAAATAAGAGAGAAGCAAATTAAATCCTTCTAAACATTGGCAGATGCTGTAAAGTCAAATTGATTTAATTAGTCTGAGTATCAGAAGCAGAGGAAGGTGTTAAATTTTTTTTAACAACACCAGAAAAACACTGCCTTCTAACATTTTTTTTCGTGCTTTCTCATCAGGAGCTGATTTCTAGCTTCAAATCATAAACTACCATATCAGCACCAAAGAACAGCACATGAAGTACCTAAAATGAAACCAAATCAGAAGTTTGCCTTGTCTGATCTGAGAAAATCATTCTTGTCCCGTTTATTGAAGAGATCTTTGAAAGCTCCTTCTTTTCCTGGTAAAGCATCAAAAAACCACCAGTGTCTCTCCCTGGAAGTACTGCCACCTTGCCAGAGGGACACATATCTCAGTGTCTGCTTCCCAGCCACTACCATGAGGAATTAATAAACTCCATGACAACACTGCAAAATTCCCTATCTGCACATTCATTTTAAAAAGGTCCCTTCCAACCCAAAGCTATTCTATTATTCTGTGATTCTAAAGGTGGGCTCAACAGCTCTGTGTTTTAAAATGGGCACAATCAGTCAGTTTATCCATAAGACCAAAAGCAAGGAGAGCCTTCTCCCCCAGAAGCCCAGAAATCTAAGCATTTGCACAGAGTGCAGCTTCTGGGCCATCATTGAAAGAAGAGTTTAAGTCACATCTTTTATTTGCAAGATCAAGTCATAATAATTAGGCTTTATTCCAAAGTATTTGCTTTCTCCCAGATTTGTCTGCATCTATAATGAAAATGCAACACTTTACTTTCATAGCCAAAGGAACTGGAAAGATGATTAATTTGGATAAATCCTAACAAAATTATAGTCCTTAAAAAAAATACACAGTGATACAAAGCACGTCAAAGGAAAGAAGAAAAACTCATAACAAAAAGAGCCTAATCACTGAAATTATTTCCTTATACTCTACTAAGCCTCAACTACATACATTATAAAACCCAGCACTGCCACAAAATTCACTAGCACAGTATAGGTGACAGCACTGCTAGCTGCATATGCCAGTGCAGACCATGCTTAAGGTCTTTTTGGTGTCTCCTTAAACCCCATCTTACACTATTTTTTTCATCCAACCAGTTGGTCTCAGAGTATTAATTCAAACATTTTAAATTACAGAAGCAAAAAGCAGTAGCATAAAAGTAAAAGTATATACTATTTATACTTATAAGTAGTATAAGTATAAGTATATACTACTAATTTCGGACTTCAGTTTATTTTCTTTCATCTTTTTAAAAAGAGAGTCCATTTCCAGTACACACATATGAGGGCATTTATAAGAGAGCAGGGAGAGAAAAAAGCAGAGAGAGAAGGCACATATAAGGGCTACCCTAAAGCAGGATTTTCCTTTGACACATTTGCTACATTGCTTGGCCTGTCTGAGTACATGCAACTGAAGACTGAACATTTCATAACTTACAAAAAAAATTCTTAAATTGCAGAAATACCCAAGATGTTAAATTGAATTTTATCAATTTATAAATAAGAGTATCATAACAATGCATAAGATGTACTTTTAACCAACAGTGAAATTCATTCTTACTGCACTCTGCACAAGACAAAAGATACTATACCCATTGGCAATCATTCACACATCCCCCTTAAATCAAAATATTTTTAACATTTTTTTCTAAAGTTAATCCTGTTATCAAGTAATGTATTTAGTTAGTTTATGAAAGCAAAATATGGCAAGAAAATTCTGGGAATTATTTTTAAGGTAAGCACAAATTAAAGTTGGGGCAAAGGAGAAGATGGAGTCTCTTAAACTGTGGTAATTAGTAGGGATCAAGTTTATCTTTTTTCAAAAAAATAAAATACTTTTGTAGATGCTTTTAGGGTGTAAAGTGCTACTGGGCTCAAAGAAAATTGTTTCCGATTACTTGAAGAAAAGAGTTTGCTATGGCACAGTTTGAGTTTACCTGGTATATGCAATGTGAGAAGGATCCTTCACTTTAGCACTCATCCTGTTTTTAGAGTGCTACTAAATTTTGCTTTTCGCATGACCCATGCATCTCAATAGGGTCCTCTAAGGAATTAGACAGATACTGGAAATGAGCAGACAGCTCCTAATAAGAACACACCAGGCAGTGTGGGAGTAGGCACCATGAGAAAACGGATCAGGTTGTGTAGGAAGCCCTACCACTTTTCCTCACAGTCTCTTCTTTTGCAGGAATCTGCCTGTGACAGACTGTCTTCTCCTCCTCCTCCTCCTCCTCCTCTTCCACACCTGGCAGAAGGGAATGATGCAAAGAACACAGTGCTGCTGTTGCTATCATTAATGCCTCTGCTCCATCAGATGCAGACACGTGTTTGCATCACGCAGTTCACCCACAGCAACACAGCATCAGAAAGAGACAAGAACTCTGCATCTTTACAAACCATGTCCAGATAGTGAAATGAGAAGACTGAATTAAGGTAGGTCAAAGGAAAAAGTGCCTTAACAAAGCTGGTTGAAAAAAAACGCCTTCTAAAGCTTGTACATAGCCTACTACACCATCAATGACAAATTTCTTGGTTTTCTGTTTCCTTCTAGGCTATTTAAAAATATATTCTTACAGAGGTTTAACTTCAAAGAGCAAGCACAAACACACCAAAATACAAAATTGTACAAATTTTCTATTTCTTGTTTAAAAAATATGGAATGGTATTCAATAACTTTATTTTATTATTATTATAAATTATCATTATTACTATATTAGCATTAGTGTATTATTTTCCTTCACAGGTCTTGCCACAAAATGAATGTAGAAATGGAGGTCACTGCCTTTCCCTGCTTTTTTTTTTTTTTTCTCTTGGTGAGATACAGTTTCAAATGGATTCCAAGGATAAGCCAATTTCAGGTGATGAACCAGAAGAAATAATAACTGCAATAAAATTTGAACAGTTTTGTGCAGACATAACTTCCTGTAATTTACTTCATATGATGTCAGACAAGAATCTGTATTTGCAAAGTGGCTGTAGTATGAGGGCAATTAAGTAAAAGCACCACCTTCAGAAGTCACAAAGAGTTTCATTGGCTTGAGTGTGTCACAAAACCACAAACTCCAGCCATGTATGTGTCCTGGTCTGGGACAGATTTGGGAGGGAACTTCCCAAAGCAGTCTTCTCTAGAAAGCAAATTTCACTAGCCACTCCCCCAGCCGGTTTGGGAGGAAAAGCTGAGAAGGAAGAACATGAGCCATTTACCCGCAAAAAATAAAAGTGCAGACAAGATGAGGACTGGTGTCCAGCAAAACTTCAAGGCACTTCTAGGTTCACCAGTCTAGAAGTAAAAATACCAGAAGTATGTCTTTTACTCTTTGTCTCTCAACAAATACCAACTTTACAGCAGGAACATAACTGTAGAATTAACTTCTTTATTGCTTTTTAGGGTACCTTTTAAAATGTAATAAATTGTGGAAATGGTGATATCTACATCTGAATATAGACTTTTCATATGTACATACTATCTTTAGAAGGTAATTCACATATCAATACATAAAGCCTTAATAACTTATTAAAAAAATATGGTATGGACTGGTGATAAGTGACTTCCAGCAAACCTCCCAATGCCTTAGATAAGCTTCAGGTGCACATCTGCCAATCCCAGCCTAGAGCTTTATTTAAAAAGCACGCTTGCTTAGTGAGACTTTGAAAATTATACTGACACCAAGAAACATGCTTCTTGGGCCTAAATCATAACAATATTAATGAAGGCTGATAGATTTCATGTTTTCCAGTTTTTTCTCTGCCATTACCTCTTCTCCTGATATTTGAATTCTTTTGTCTAAACAATCAGCAGACCTTCTACAATAAGCCCTCACAACTTTCTTCCTGCTCCTGTAGCTTTGTTACTGTGATCATCAGTACAAAAAAGACTTTTCTCTGAATGACACAGGGCACTAACATGAGACAAAAGTGTGTGATTATTATCACAACAGGCATGCTGCCTCTATACATATGGGGTAAAGAGGGGAGGAGGGAGAGAGACATTGATCTTCAGTTTATTGACTTGGTTCCATGAATCCTGGTAGTTACAGCTACTGAAATTCTCCAAGGAGCTGAACAGAGCTTGTACATGATTCTTCTTTAAAAAACAGTGCTTTTTACACCACGTTCCCCTAATGCATTCATCCAAATAAATCCCCTTGATGAAATAAAATTATCTTCTTCCTTTCCATCCAGTGAAAGAAAACAGAAAATTGGCAGTACTTGTCCCGTTACAGTAAGAGCACAGGCATTACTTAACTGCTATTAGTAGAACTTTGCTATATTCTACCTGTCTTTTCATTTCTACAGTCAAAGCTAACACAAAGCCTTCTCTAGCCTTTAGAGAGTAATTTTATTTCAAAAACTGAAGGAATAGTTACCTCATAAATCATTTTTCTTTAGTACTTTCCATTTATCAACTTCCATTTATCACCCAGCTATGAAAAAACATTTACGTAAACATTGAACATTTTCTTTCCCACTCTCAGAGAAGTAAAAAAAAAAATCAAAAGCTACATTTAAGATATAATTCTTAACAATAAACAGCATTTATGTTCCTCAACTCCTCCATTTTTCTTTACTACAGAAACTTTTACTTTGCAAAAGTTTAACTTGACTGAAGCTTCTGCAAGGAAAATCCACAACATAGAAATAAAAGCCTACTTATTGCTGAAAAATGCTTTTTTTGCCATTTTTTCTAAAGTCCAAGTTTTACTCACATCATCTATTACAGTTCTACCTGCAGTGTCACTCAGCAGCTGCCACTATGATCTCTGAACATTAGTGTCTGTAAACAAGATAACTTTCTTGCTTGATGAGGCCATGCTTCTCCCTTGCCATTCAAAGGAACCCACTGTAAAGTGACTTCCAATTTAATTGCACTAGCCTGCAAAAATATCACTCAACATATCCTTTTTAGCCTTCCTGCCTCACCAGCAAATTTATAGGTAAGTAGATTCATTTTGAAGAGGAAACCTCTCACTAAGATCTACAGGCTAAAAAATCAAGGGGCTTAGAAGCCCAGTGTAAGGAATCAGTAACAATGTATATTTTGCAACTGAAAGACTGGATTAACTGAGTTATTTTTCCCTATACTTACCAAACACAGAGACTGATATGTCCCACAGATGCATATTCCTAGGGAAAATGTGAAATGTCAAGGCTTTACCACTCCACCAGAGCAGATAATTAAGTAATTAGAACAATTAAACGTTGACAGAGCACCAGCAACCCCCAGGTGAATTACAGCCATGAATTATGAAAGCATGAGCAAAGGAAAAGGGAAGACTTTGGCACATATGTAGGACAGACTGAATGCAGTTATAGGACTGGGTTTACAATTTATGCACTTATCTTTCACATGTGCTTAGCTGTCTGCAACTTTTGTTGTCAAACTGCTTATTTAGATGTCAGGGGCAAACACATCTAGATACATTTTCTCTCTGAAAAAAACAGTGACTTAGAAAGCAGAGTATATATTAATCTATTCTCTCAACCTTTTACACCACATGAAAGGGATGAAACAGTAAAAGTGCTTTAAGAAATCTGCATCCATCTCACTAAAATACATCCATCAGTCAAGGCACCTAGGAAAGGGAATGTCAGAGAGGCCCGTTGCACAAAACATATACAAATCATCAATCACTAAATTATGCCGGAGCCTTATAACCTCCCATCACACCTTTTGTTGGAGACTGTCTGCTCATCAGTAACTGCTCATAGGGCAGAAACCCTATTTGCTAAACAAGGAATATGAACAACACAACCATCGCAGCATGAAGTTCAGGAATCATTTGCTTCTCTTACTATTAGGGCAGGTTTGCTTTCTCAGTTTGTGTGTTTTTGTTTTGTTTTGTTTTTTTTTTTGGGGGGTGGGGAGGGTGTAAGGAATTTGGTTTATAATACATTGGACAGCCTGCTGTGATGAACCAGCTCCAGGTAGAATGAGCTGGTCCTGGGGACTGGTTCCATTATGTAGATGGGAAGCAGGGACAGAAGCACAACTCCTGAGCAGGCACAGCTGCAGAATGCAGGGGAGATGGGTAACACATGTAATTCCTAGCAGCTGTGAAAACTTCAACTACCAGATTTGTTGCAAGTAAGAGTGTGTGAATATGCTGCAATATTTTTAGGTAGAAAGTTTCTTTAAAAATGAAGAGAGAACAGGAAAAAGAAGAAGAGAGACCCACCAAAAAGCCAATACAAAACATGTCACATATAGGAGATTTCATACTTTTGTTTCCCTAAAGCTTCTGGTCTGAAATTGTTAATAACACTTCATTTCATTGCCTTTACCAAATTGAAAGAAATACCCTAGAGAAAATAAGATTAAAGAGTATTAACTCTTTTTTTCTAAAATGAATTAAACCATTTTATAATGAAAATACAGTAAGAAAGCAATTTTTCAAATAATGGAAATTTAAATCTGCAACTAAAACCTAATTATAATCTCTCACAGCAAAATATATACAATCCATATTTTATTTTAAAAATGCCTTTTGTAATATATATATATTTATTTACTCAAATATGAATTTTCATAATTTTACGGCTTTAAGTCAAATCCTATATATATACAATTTAACATATATTACTTAATTTTAAAAATAGTCTAAATTAGCTGATGACACAAAAAGGGTAGAAAGTATAAAAGATTATAGGGTAAGGAACAAACCTTTCAGAACGGTTTCTGTAGAATAACCATGTGGGTGGATAAGTAACTCTCAGAGTTCAGAGAAGAGAACAGAGCAGTGTCAATGTAATGAACAGAAGTAGGTGGATGGTTCCAGTTCGAATCAGAACATCTCCCACTTCATCAAGGCTGCTGAAAATGATTCATTCTATGGTACATTTTACATGCCATGGACATTCTGTCGGTTTTCTTTCCTACTTGTCAAAGCCATGTTCATAGTCAGAGGAGGTGGCAAAGAAAATGCCCTTTTAAACATGTTCCAACATTCTTTTCTTTCATGAGAAAAAAAATAACCAACCAAAAAGAAAAAAAAAACAGAAAAAAACAAACAAAAAAACACACCCAAAACCCCCTGCAAAATAACCACATAAGTCTGGAAACAAGCAAGACAAGGAAGAATAGGGAAACTCAAGCCTAAAGTCAATTCAAGTGAAAAAAGAAGAAAATGCAAATCTGAAATACAGAATTGGGAAAAATAAATTTGGAAGGAATGGGGGGGTGGGGGGAAAAAACAAGGAAATTCCAAAGAGCAAACACTTAACTTGAGTTTATATATCAATCCTTAATTAATATATATTAATTAATTAGCAATTTAGCTGCATTATACCTTAATGAACACTCTTCTAGAGCCTTCCACAGAACAGACCAGCATCCATTCCTCAAAAATAGCTAGGAAAAAAAAAAATCACCCCTCCACTATTAAGCCTCAGAATCTGCAGCTCCCAAAAAGACAAAATCTCTCTGTATTATACTTTCCTAACAATACCATTAATCCTCCAACACAGATCATTAGTTTAAAAGAAAGTAGAAAAGAGATGGAAAGCACAAGCTGGTAATTCACTGCTCTGTGAAAGAGACCTTTCTGAACTTGTAGTGACCACTGACAGTGCTGAGCTATAACGCAGTTATGTGACTGAACTGACCATATTTTGCCTCTCATTGAACCTCCCATTATACCTAAAATCATACTGAAACCGATTTTCACTGAACTAGGAACCTAAACATATGGTCAATTCTGAGTACATGCTCTGCTAAATGCTGCAGATGAAAAACCTATATCCTGTGTATAAAGAAGGTTAGGTAAAGAGCTTTTTCAAGTCATTATCTTCCACCATGAACATCAGTTGAATGACTTATGAATAGGAGAATTTGGTTAGCAACTGCCAGGTCCATAAAAAAGTTACCCTAGGTTTGAAGCAGAAGGCTAATGGTGTTCTTTTGGAATAATTTCAAAAACTAATTTTGAGGATAAAATTCTTCTCTGTTAACATTTAGTTATCTTACAAACTAAGGAGAAAGAAAAGAAGGCATGTCCTTTTTCAAGTGGAACTGAAAACCAAATATATGGCTAGTGGCTATGGAGAATGCCCTCTGACAGTGAAAAATCAAATTGAATCCTTAGAATTTAATCTAGTCCACCTGGCAGACTGCATTGCATGTCGGGACTAGGTGAACAAACAGGAACATTCTGAATTCTGACTACTAATTCATAACTAGGTTTTTACACATTACAACGATCAAAGAATCAGTGCGAAGAAATGTCAATTGATTTGGGAGAGGAGGGTGTAAGGGAAGAGACTCAGACAGGAAAAGTGGAAAATGAATGAAGACAGTAAAGAGAGTTCAACTACAGTTATTGTCACTGACATTGAAAGTTATGAAGTAGAGATTAATTAACCAATTCAAGACTGAAGCAGATATCATTCCCTGTATTTACAGCTTTGAGAAAACTAGAGTGGATAAATATTAGCAGCAGTCTCTACAGTCTTTTAACAGAAAGCAAGTCTTCTATTCATCAGAGCAAGAAAGGCATGGTATTGCTTATTAGAATAAAACATACAGGTAATACAAGAAGTCATTTGCAAATAAAAAACCCAAAAAAACTAACAATAAAATAATATTCAGAAATACACATTTCCTGTTTGCCAAAATCCTACTAAACTGTTTTTAGCAGAAAAACAACAGATGCATCGTTTTAATGGCCAGGTCAACTGAGAGATAATTTTCAGTTTTGCTTTCTTCCTCTTTAGCCAATACTGATAATGTGCACAAGCTATTCCTTAGTGTTTTATAAGTTAAAATGTAGCCTCTCTTTCTGTGCAAGCATATGACTTCAGTATATGTTTAATTTTATCTTTTTGTAACTCCTCACACATACTGTAGCCAAAAGAATTCCAGTCCACAGGCCAATTTTAGAGTTGGGTCTAAATTTATTTACAAGATAAAAAATACACACTCTTAATCTAAAACATATGGTTTCTGCTTATTACTTCTCCATTCTCCTTTTTTTTCCCCTCAGCTCTGTCAATTTACAGGCCTCAAACTCCATAAATGCTTTGCATATATCAAAGTAAGTGACTTGATTTAGCTATCTATGTAACATGAATCTTTACAGAAATCACTCTTTTAAGGATTGATCTGAGCCTCCAACACGTACTTGCAAACCTTCCTAGCAAGGGTCCTGTATGTTTCATTTGTATTTTTTCAGTTTTTTCAATCTACCATTCACATCTTCCCAACTTCCTGAAAAGTGTACTCTGTAGGGTACTTAATGATGACTAGACAGAAATGCAAAACACCATCAATAGCCAGAAGGAAAAGCTGATATTTTAAAGTACGGTGGGTTTTTTTGTTTTTTTTTTTAATTTTACACTCACCAGGTGAAAAGGTACTTTCTACCACAAAACTAAATAGCTTTTGCTTTTTTGAGCTTTCTTCAGGGCATGTTTAAACCTCTGGCATTAAATCTGAAAAGAAACTAAGAACTAGGAACTTTTGCAAACTTCACTGTCTTTTAAATGCAAAGTGTCTTCTTTGATGTGTCCTACCTGAAAGACACAGCAGGATATTTGTTTTCTAAAGGACTTCTGTCAAAATGAAACCTACTACAAAAAAACCCTTTCCTTACATGAAGAAGATAAGAAAAGAGTAAACAACGTATGAAAGCTAGGAGTTGCATTAGTAATATACTTCTGGAAGACTTTGGCATATTTCATAGAAAAATACAAGTATATATCTTGAAGGGGGTAGGAGGTAATGACCCTGGGGGAGGAGGGGGAGTACATTTGGTGTATAGAAATATACACAAAATAAATAAATAAACAAAAGCCAAAAATCCTCTTCAGCCAACACATGTCCTCCTAGTCAGTGTTGGCTCGGATGACCTTTAGCTGGTGATAATCTCAACAGAAAGTTTTACAGTAGCTAATGCAGGTAAGTCTCTAAAATCAGTGGCAGCTCCTCCCATGGGAAGATCTGTTCCTACCAAAACTCCATAAGCTTTGGTAAAACGCTCGAGGGCTTTTTTCCCACTTGCATCAGGGAAGGATCCCAATGTGCTACCAAGACTGGCAGTCCAAGACAAGAAGCATTCTGTGCCTGCACAATGGCCCTCAATAGGGAGTTCCCTGACTGCCCACAGGGCCACAGAGTGTGACAAGTGACAACTCAGGATAAGCACAAGCAGGGGAACTTAAGAGACAATGAAAAGGTTATTCGCAAGCTAATAAACAATTCTTCTGCTTCCAGCGGGTACCAAATAAGTATTTCCAGCTCATTATTATTATTTTTACAATGAATAACCTATATTGATCTTATCCAATGAATGTTGTTCTCTTAAAACTGTTGTGCAAGACTACTACAGAATTTTCTCTTGAGATATCCACCAGCTAAAAGCATTACAGGCAACACTGGTTAAAAGGATCCTTCATGATAAGGGAGGATGTAGGGCAATAGGGACTTCATATCTCTGCTTCATTTCCCTTCATTAGTTATCCAAATTTCACTTAATAGAGGATAGGTAATTTCTTCCTGTGTTGAGCACAATAGGGGGAACTTGGTATTTCCAAACACACTGCTGGGAAGCTCTCGCTGAAAAGAAAGTATACGGCAGGAAAAGGAAGCATTTGTGAGAGCAGCCATGTTTCTGCAATTTTTGTTGTGAATTAAGCATATTTTCCTGCTACATGTTTTGGAAACCCCGTGCCTGATTCTTGAACACTAAAGAAACAGAAGCTGCCAAAAATTTTACATACCATTTGCACAAAGCTAAAAACTTGCCCATTCCCATCTGAGAGCAGCTATCACCATCTTTTTTGAATCAGTGCAAGCATTTTTTATATAAGGCTATATCCTACAACTATTTAAAAATATAGATATTATCTAAAACATTTTCACTTTCATTAAGTTTTATTCGTGTAGGAAATAAATAACCAGGCTCTCAGTGTATAGAAATCCATTGGCTTGTCCAGGGTCTTTTATAAAGAGATTTTTCTGGTTGGCTAGCAACTCCCTTAGGAACTGTACTTTTACACTGTGCAAAATGACATGCAATAACCAAACACTCAAGATAACATCTACCTACTTCAGCAGGATAGGAACAATAACAAATACAGCTTTTTTTATGATTACAGGCTATTTTTCTTTGAAGGGGTCTCTCTCAGAGCATGAGATAAGTACATTGTAAGAATAAGATGACAAAAAAAGCTTCCATTTTTAGAGCTCCTGTTCCTTTGTAAGAATTAAAAAGCAAAAGTGAATAAAGAGAAATGGGAAGAATTTACATACAGTTTCTGCAACTTTGTGCCCTCTGGAAAAGCAGATCCCATTCTAGCACCTTCCAAAAAGATCCTAGGTGGTGTTAAGAAAATCACTTAAGCTGATTTTACTTTTCACCATGGTTGATTAACAGTGCAGTCTTCACAGCTGACCTATCTCTAGAAAGTCTTCTACAGCCAGGGCATACTGTCAATTGATTATGTGAACTCACTGTGACGAGTTCCTGTGATTTGTAAGAAAGAAGATCAGTCTGTTCTAGTTGGTGACTTTCAGCGGCACAGCACAGCTCCTTAGAGAGCTTTGGGAATGTTATTAGCCATGTTACTGTGCTCAGTCTCATGCAAGAGACACCTGAATTAATTCTCCCACCTGATGGGAACAGAAGCAAACTGTAGTCCTCAAAGCAATCTTGCTGTCACAGGAGACTCAGCTTCATTCCTTCATCATCAATATCAGCCAGCTGAAAAAAAAATTGCTAAATGTATAGTCTAGATACACTGTAAACTCTTCTGCATTTTGTCACAGGTGTTCATCAAATACCCTGAGTTGGAAGGCACCCACAATGATCATTACATAGCCTGTGCTAAAAAACTTCCGTGCTTGGAACTTTTGAAAGAGGCAGCTGAAAACAGATCTCTTATCTGGTGACTAGGGAAGATTCAAAATGCTGAGAATTAGACTTTCTTAACTGTAGTATGTGTTCTGCTTGATAATGAAGAGTCAATTTACTCCTTAGAACATGTACTGCTGCTGTTCATCTCACTACCCTCACCGGCAGCAGAAGCTTATAAAGAAATACAACACCAATTCAAAAGCACCATCAAAAGTTTTAAATGTGACAGTTCAAAAAACTGATTCAAAATGCAACAATGCAGGCAGATTCGTAACAGCACTCAGACTACGTAAGTAAGTACCAAGATGCTTAAACAGCACTGTACACCTGTATGAACTATTTACTATTGGAATATGTAGCAACAACTTATGGAAACAACTGGCCTTAAAGCTCAGGGATGCCTTGTGCTGGTTGTACCTTGAAGGCACCTGACAGGAGGGCATATTAGAAAGTTGTTCTCCATGAGAACTTCCTCTGTGGATGGATGGGACCAATTGGAGGCTGGTTTAGTTGTCAACAGCCTGAGAAACCAACAGGACAAAAAGTCGGTTCACTCTGTGAATCACATTTGAAGCAAGTAAACCCCGGGAAATCTCTCTTGTCTCACAAGGTGACACCGACCTGGCCCGGACCAGGCAGGGCTGGGCTCTGGAGGCCGCCGGGCCCCGTTTCCAACCAGGAGCCCCGATAACCAAAAGAAGCCGAGAGAGAGCCCCCAGGGAGAGCCCCCAGGGAGAGCCCCCAGGGAGAGCCCCCAGGGCTTTGTGTGCTGGGCAGGGCAGAGGGAGAACCCCCGGGCTGCGGCTGGAGCTGGGGGCGGGCAGCGCCGGGGGAAAGCCATGGACACACGGCCTTGGCACCCATTTCTCCTCTGCGTGGACTCTGCGGTTCTCGTCCTGCCCCTCCAGCGTGGCCTGGGCACCCTGAGATCCTGACACAGCTCCGGCATGGCCTGGCACAGCCCCTGAAACTTCTGGGTGAGATTTTAACTTTTTTTCCCAATGCTCAAATAAGACTTACAGACTTTCATCTTTCCTTGGGTGAGAAGGAGAACAACAGAAAGGATACACCAAAGTCAATGAAGCAAAAGCTAAGTTTATAAATGGAAGGAGAATGAGGAGACACCATGAAGGTTGGCTGAAATATATTTTTGTAAGTTATAGGGGTGGACTGTACTACACTAAAGAATTCCTTTAAACCGTGGAAAAAAAAGACATGGGGGGGTGTACTGAAGTAAGGTGTAAAGTGTTTTGGAAGATCCTTTGCCCCGAAGAAAAAAAGGGGATCTCTGTTCCTGAGAAGGAAGTATGAACAGAGAGAAATGAGCTGAAGAGGACCTTTGCCTTTGAGTAGCTCATCCTCAAAAGTAATACCCCATGACTTTGACAGGGC
This sequence comes from Cinclus cinclus, assembly GCF_963662255.1. Lineage (NCBI taxonomy): Eukaryota > Metazoa > Chordata > Aves > Passeriformes > Cinclidae > Cinclus > Cinclus cinclus. Next base: position 94,878,755 of record NC_085046.1, on the reverse strand, counting down.
CCAAAAGCACAGCTCTGGGAAGGCTGTGAATGTGGGAGGAGTTTCATAATGGCAGATCCCGGGTGGCTGTTATTCATGGAAAAAGTGGAGTCAGGAGAGAGCTGGTTATTTCCTCTCTTGAAAAGATCCTTACAGGTAAACAAAAAGAATCTCCTCTCCCTAAAGTGAACTGAAAATAATTATTTAAGTAAGGAATTGACTGAAGTGTCTCTGTATGTTGTTAAAGTGTGAAAACGGGAAGGAGAGAGTAGTCTGAAGATCTGTCCTGAATTTATTATTTTTTTCTTTGTGTTATTAATAAAGTTTTTCTTTATCCCCTCATAAGCTTTAAGCCTGCTTTGCTTTTACTCCTAATTCTATTTCACAACAAAAGGTAAATTATTAAAATTGGCAAACCTAAACTATAACATGCCTAAAGGCAGCTCCTTCTAAGCGGCACATAAACTTGGGATGAGATTGGAAGAGATACAGGTAGACAAATCTAACTACCCACCTTTCTTGACAGGAAGAGAAATCCAATCCCATCAATCATTTCTCCTCCTGAAACCACTCCACAAGCCTGTACAACACTCCAACATAGTAGGAAGTTTCCCCAGGGAGAAAGAAATAAATATAGTTTTCTACGTAACAAACTGAAATGACTCACAAAAGGATTTAACAAGTTAAAAAATAGAGCATCAGCTTAGCTTCTTGTGAAAATGCAGTCTAAGCTTCCATGTATCTCAGTTTCTTCTCAGTACAACAGGAATATTCATAACGTTGTACCTCAGAGGAGTTTGTTATAAATGTATTCAAATACATGCCTCAGAAGCACAGAGAAAGGTATGATGCACTATACTGAGCACTGAAGCAAAGTCCATGAGGAAATTAATAATTCCACCTTCAGTGCATGTTCTTATAATTTGAAATAAATAAAATATAACACCAAATACTGAATGAAGAAGATAAAAGTGAAAAATTAAATAGCTGGTCATGAATGGTGAGCACCACTCATCCTGTATGCTAAACAATTCACTGGTCCTATTAAGATAGAAAAACCAAAAAACAAAACCCAGATAAGACTATTTAATTAAAACTTATATTAAAACCCAATTGTAGTCACTGTTTTTATAAAGAAAATATGAAAATACTACAGTAGATAAGTAATGCCAGTGGTACCAAAACTCACTCTACAGCTAATAATTCTTGGAACACTGCAGCTGGTGATGCTCAAACTGGCCAGCTTAGAAATTCCGTAAGATGGGCTTAGCTGAAGAACATGCACTTCAGGACTCCCAGAACACAAAGCTAGGCACTGTGAAATGAATATGTTATAGGTATAGAGTCCAGCTGTAGAGACCTACAGTACAGATGTAATACAATGAAGTGGTAGGTAATGAAATAGATTGAGAATAACGCCACATAACCAACAGAAAACCAGTCCCCAGTATAAGGCTGTAGCTAAGAGGCTAAACATGAGGTTTTGGTGTATAAATAAGGGAAATACAGCAAGGAGATGACACTGCAGAGAAAGACAGAGCAGGGAGATGATATTGCATAAGAACAATGTGTTACTGACCCAGTGCTTCTCTGTCTCTGGAATTCAGCAATGAAGAGTAAATGTCTTGGGTACTTCATGTCAGCAAAAGACAAGCTTCTGCAGCTGAGCCTTCCTGCTTCTGCCAAAGAAACTGGTGGTCCAGGTATAAGGTTCCTGTTTATCAGATGTGAGGGCCATCAGAACAGAAGACTGACTCAGACTGTTTAATTACTGTTGGTGTTTTGCTTCCTACATTAGCAAGGTTGAGTTTGGCTAGCTTGTTGGCAAAACCAAAATTTAAACAAAGAGAAAGGCAGTTGTTAAGTTCAAAAATATGCAGCAAGAGATGGTTAAAGCCTTTTGATATGTGATCCCACTGCAACAGGGATGTTAGAATCTGACATGCCCTACAGAAAGCAAATCAGCAGTGACAGAGTTCACAGAATCACAGAATGGGTCAGGTTGGGAGGCACCACAGTGGGTGCTTTAGCTTCTGGTCTAGCTTCCCTGCTCAAGCCATGTCATCCTAGAGCACAGGATTGCATCCAGATGGTTCTTGAATCTCTCCAGTGAGAGAGACACTACATCATCTCTGAAAAATCTGTTCCAGTGCTCAGTCACCCACACAGTAAAGTTCTTCCTCACATTCAGGTGGAAATTCCTGTGCATTGTCCTTTGCTTGGCACCACCTGCCTCCATCCCCTTGACACCCTCCCTTCAGATATTTGTATACATTGATGAGGTCTCTCCTCAGTCATCTCTTCTCAAGACTAAAAAAGCCCAGCTCCCTCACTTTATATTTTGTCCTTTCTTTGCCTTTCAGGAAACAATACCTGAAGTGTGGGTAATGTCTAATAGATTAGCATTTTAGGCCATTTTTAAAATTCTAGTTCCTAGCATAGCAAAAAATACCTTTTATTGTCTCCAGGCCTCTTATTGCTTATTTATTTTGCATTCCCATGAGCTTTAGCATGATCTGAAGACAATCTGTCAACAAAAGCCAGTCATATTTTTCTGGTGTAATGGAGTACATTAGCCCTCTTCACCATGCAAAGGATTGAAAGGTTCATCAGTAGTAAAATGAAAGCAAAAACTAATAGAACTGGACAACCGATACACTCCAAATAATATCCATAACAAATTCTCCTCTCTGCACATTCTGATGCCTTTTTCTAGCAAGTACAAGTGAATTCACCAAAATATCTGAATAGACTATTCATCGTATATACAGTATTCACCATGCAATAGCTGCCTAAAAGTGAAGGAATTCTCCTATTTTCTTTAAACCTTAGCTTGTGAACAGCTGATGTTGCCTTGATTAAATTTAGCTTTTCAAATGTTATCAAATCTGTCTTGCCTGAGATATGTTACCCTGCAAAAACAGTCTCCAGTATCAATAAACTGAGCTATAAACTCATCAGTAGGAGAATCATACTGATGACTATATGTTAGGATAAGGCGATTTTCAAGCATTCACTCCACAAGAGAATATAATTGTGAAAAATGGTGACTAATGGTGAAAATCAACAAAATTTTCTGCTTGCAAAAAAGATGTTCATGTATTTATAAACAATATTTTCCATTTTCCCTTCCTTCTGTTTTAGCTCTAATGTCTTATTTGTAAGGGAACTAGAGACATCAAGAAAATTGTGGTTTTATTTCCATAACAAGCATAATATAGACAGGAATAATAAATCAAATTTAGCTAACTCAGTTTAGCACATAAATCAGACTATTTCCTGCATAGTTTATCATTAGACCTTCATCTGTATCCATTCTTCCTTTCACATGTTTATGAAATTAACCAGATTTACAACTACTAAAACTATCACAGCTCACGGCCCACAAAGTCCCCTCAAACCACCAGCAAAAGAAGCTTTGCCAGCTTTGAGACACAGGAACACTGACTGTGAAAAAAACAGAGGTTCTAGTGTGTGGCACTACTGTTGCCTCCCTCTGTCTGAGGTAACATTCCACTCGGATGAATTAAGCAGCCCCCAGGATGCCTGTGAAGCTGAGCTACTCTAGATGCTCTCCTGCTGAGACATTCCTAGGGGCTTTCGCATTCCAAGAAGATATTTTCCAGCTGCATGAGAAGAGCAGACTGGCACAGCAAACAATTCTGACTCATTCTCACAATATACCTTAAACTGTAGAGCAACCTAAACCCTAAATATCATACTTTTTTTCAGATACAAAAGACTCCTGGGTACAGAAAAGCAAATTACATCAGTAGGCTACAAATTACTTTATTTTCCTGGAAATGAACGGACAAGAGGTAAGAACATGCACACACACACACACACACAAAAAAAAAAAAAAAAAAAAAAAAAGAGTGAGAGAGAGTAAAAAGCATAATGCATTAATGTTAATTTTCTTTAAAGGAAAAGAAATATGTTTTAATGTGGTTGATATATAAGCCTCAGAAACTGACAAGCTACAGTCAAGACATAAATTTATGAAATCAGAATCAAGTGAATTTCTATTTCTAAGCAAAACTAAATCAACCAGTTATGACAGGTGTGAAATGACCACCTTAAAGGGATGCATTTAGTTCCTGATAGGTAGAACACTGATGTTGACATAAAGAAGAGAAATAGTATTATGAAGGAAACTGGAAAAGTTAGAATGCTGGAAATATATTGAGGAAACAGTCAAGTGAAATGTCAGTGGGAAATGAAAGTCAACGCAAAATTATTTGTACAGTGAAAGGAGAAGAAATTCTGTGGAGAAATTGTACTGACAGTAATTTATACATGTAGGACTTGATATTATGAGAAAACCAGAGGAAGTAAATGCTTTTTAATGGTTAGCAATAAATACTGCCAAGAAGGTAATCCCAATCAAACCAGGTAAGAAACGAGTAACACGTTATTACTGAGAGAGGAAGAACTGCTGTTAACCTGTTACTTTTTCCTCCCTCTACCACTCAGAAAACCTGCTGACACCCTGTTGCAATTGTGTTTAACACTACTTCTTGAAGCAGAAGTCCTAAAGCCTCTTTACAAAAAGCTCCTGCTCACATTCCTCATCAGGGGTGTACAAGCCAGGAAGGCCCAGATTGGCCAGTTAATATTCCAGCAGTGTGAAGAGTCCTTAGACATTCATTACCATGCATTACGTGAAGACTCTGAACTGGAGACAAACAAAAGAAACCACAAAAATTATTCTGATTAAGAGACAACATTAAGATAAGTGGTTGTTTTTAAGGTGTAATGATCAAAGAGAAAAATCATTTGCTTACAATTACAGGAACATAATTTAGAGAATCAAGTAAATTTCCTAGATCACAGGTAATTAAAAGTAGCTTTGTTGGAGAAAAAAATGATGCAATATGTGCTTTATAGTAGCACAGTATTAATTTCAGCAGTTCTTAATATGCTCCCTAAGGAAAAAAATCTAATTGGAAAATTCAGTCTTGGCAAAATCTAGGTGTAGTACAAAAAGCTTTTCTGTTTCTAAATCATATGGTTCACAATTGTACAAATACTGGTTTAATGACATTCTTTCTCTGATGTTTTGCAGTATAAAGACTGGTTATCTTTAGAGGGGATAGGAGTACTGTGAACAATAAAATGGCCAATAGAAACTTCATTAATTAGATCCTTTTCTATTTAAAAAGTGGTTGATAATACAAATAACTTTCTGCTTCTAAGAAAAATAAAGGACTCCATTTTGAAAGTTGGTGGGTTGGTTTTTTGGTGTTTTTTTGGCAAATTATCAGTTGTGTAATTTCAATCAGGATGTTTGTGTACCACTGGAAGGCAGATACTAACAACAAAGATGAGAAAAATACAGGCAGCAGCTCTCACTAGTCATGACAGCTTTTGCTACAGTGAAAAATGTAATAGGATACATAGATAATACTGGATTTCTTGCTTTGATTTTACATTCTTTATTTGTTCAGTAAAGTACAATAAAGCCAAGAAGACACAAAATTACTGACATGGAGAGTTCACAATTATCTAGTTCTTTCAAAGTCCTGATTTCTCTCAAATATCTACAAGTAGGGAAAGCAGAGAAGGAAAATTAGACAATGTTGTTTCTTTGCCAAAAGCCAGTCCCTAGGTCAGAGAATTCTCCTTTATAAGGCAATATATGATGCAATAAAGAAAGTAATTTCTAAAGGCACTTTCAGGGATTCAGGTTGAGTTTTGTAATACCCACTGTGGGAACAGAAGTCATACTAATAAAGCATGACAGTGTACACTGGAAAACAGGAAACACAACTCCAGTTTTAAAAAAGCCAAAATGCTGTTTCTGTGACCCAAGGGATATGCAAACTGCAACCTTTATCACACCCCCATGGCCAAAGCTTTAATCCACAGAAGAGATTAAAAGTGACGGGTTTTTATGAGGAGAGTGTAAAATGCAAGGGTGGACCCTCCTGTGAAAGAGAGGAAATCAGAGGTGATGGGTTTTTCTGAATCAGCCCTGAGGAAAATAACTTCATACAATTGATTCACTTCTGCTCTACCACCACACAGGAGGCTGAGTAAGGAAAGAAGAGCTTTTAGTCAGCTCTGTACTACAGTTGGTAAGCCTGTTCAGGGCTCCACATGCTCCTGCTGTAAACCAATGTCTTCCCAGACATCTTTCCAAGTCACAATTTTGCACATTACCTGACACCTCTCCTTCTCGGGATCATGTACTGCTGCCTCTCAAGACATTTCAGGCACACATCAAACACACTGCCCATTGCCAAGTCAATTAAATTAACTAAAGCAGCAGCAAACTCCTTTTCCCTAAGGAAAAGGAAACCCTGTCCTACTGAGACAACGAAACTGGTTCAGAGAAGAGCCGTCAGTGAGTTGTCACTGAAAGGAAATGGGGCTGACCCTTTTTGCAGTGAGGAATCATGAGCTTAGCTCAGCTGTACATACCTTCAGCTAGCAGTGAGTTCAGCAGCAATGGCCCTTTGCTGGGAAGGCAATTTTATGGGCCCATCTTAAAGAATCTTTACACAGAGAAATAGAGAAAAAGCAGTAAATCAAACCAAGCCCAAATAGCTTCCAGAAGCCCTAACCAAAACACTTACAAAGGCAATCTTTGCTACTGCTGACCCAGACAGATGACAGCTTGCAAGCTTGAGCCCTTGTTCTTGGTCTGTTAAAAAGGAAAATGCACTGAATGCTACTTTGCTTTTAGTTCAGAACAGTACTCCAGAATCTTAGTGGACCACAGTTACTGAAATTAGGTCTAAAAAGTAGCTTGCACTATTCAGCTTCCTCTTTGCAATCAACTAAGTCACCAGCCTCTGGTGACTCCACCTCTCCATTTAGTAAATTCTGCATTAACACTGTGACACAGGTGCGTCCTGTGTATTAAGCTCTGAATACTTTTAAGCTCTGGATACTTTTTAAAATGCCTCAAAACAGTTCAGGTTCAAAGAAGGAGAGCTTGTATGAACAAAACAAAATGCCATTTTTTCTTCAAAGCTCTCCTTGAAGATAATAATGCTAAGATCTCTTTGATAACATCACATCAATAAAAATGTTTAAAGTATATATATATATATATATATATATATATATATATATATATATATATATATATTCAATGTTATTACTATGTAAAAATCTTATTATCAAGAAAAGATTTTTTCATAAGAACTGGGAAAGAAACTGGAAGGTATAGGGATATAAATGTTATTATCAAGAAGGAACGTGTAAATGTAGAGTTTGAATATAAAAGGGTCTTTTCAAGTAGATCATTACAAGTGACTTGTCTGAATCAGTTAAAGCCCAGCCCCCAATATGTTTACAGTTTCACATCCATCAGTGGGGCATCATTTCCTTCTGTAGCAACATGAAGGCAGACAAAATTGACCACGTGTGGCAAAATAACCTCAGATAGCACCAGTCACACTGGTGCCATTTGCTTGCGTGTTCTATTCTATGAAACCATTTGCTTTCATCCCTGTTAATGCCAGACCTTACACATGTACACAGAACTTATCAAATGCTAAAATGTTCTAAATGTTCTCTTGAATTGAAAGCTCAAATCACTTTCCTGTGATCCTGTTATGACCATTATGGAGAATTAAAGGGGGTTTCAGCACAAAAAATATGTATACAAACTTTTCATATATTTAAAAACTCCACAAATCTCACTGAAGTAACATCCTATGGATACTTAAAGTCATATGCACATGCAGTGCATATGCAAGTGCATGTGCAAGTGGAGAAAGCACAAATTATTCAAACCAGCAGACAAGGGAGTAGAATCACCTAAAATTGCTTCCATAAGAATCATCCTGGCATTGTTCTTACAAGTCATGCCCTGAGTAGCCTGTAACAGCTGCAGAGAGGTAATCAAATTGTTCAGTCTAAAATAAGTTGGTCATGTACAGTGAGAAACTCTTTTTATGAAAATGTGTGTATGGGAATAGTACATAAAATCCAGAATGGCCCTGGAAAGTACAAGTAGAGTTGCACATCTTCATGGGGAAAATTACCCTGATGGCAGGGACTTAAGATCCTGCAGTATTCAAGTGCAGCTACTCACTATGCCTCCTCATGCAGCACTATCTCTGCCAAGGGCAGAGAGACTCATGGACAAAAGACATCCACCTGAAGGACAAGATGAAAGTTTTGCCAGTGGGTAAGGAAAAACACGTGCTGGAGCACTTCAGGCACCTTTTTGAAGTTTACTGCAGAAGAAACACCTTTCAAATCTGGAGTTTAGAAGTGCTCCCAGATTCCTTTCCCGCACTAAGCTAACACGTCCCCCAGCTATGTTGTTCTTTGGTTGAAAAATCCATCCTGTACTAACTTACCAGTCCTTAAACATGTGACAACTGGAGTGCTTTTTTTCCTCAGTTTTGCATATGATCAATATCACAAACTGTTGGAGACTTTTATCTATAGGATTTTTACCCTACCATTACATAGAGGTACGGAGACAATAAAGAAGGGTATTGCAAGTAAAGGTGGCAATCCCAAGGTGAGACAGGACAAAGAGGATTTGGATTCCATTGCTGCATTTTAATGGAACTGATAGGGAGGTCACTTATCCTGGGTTTTTCCCACATGGTCAGTAACAGCACATTATTTTATGTTCAGCATGAAGTATTAAAATGTGATCAGTTGCTTAGTACCCCAAAGTAAGAACTGAATAAAATTAGGGCAAGAAATTAAAAGTGCTGGATATCCAATCTGGGCTTCAGAGCTCCTTGTCCCCATTGTGGTCTTGTGTGCAGAAGCCTAGATGAGAGCCTTTGCTTGAATTCCAGCTTCACTGCTTTAAGAGCTGTGAAGTTTCTAGGACATAGAGGCTTGACAACCTCCAGTTACCAGAGGGAAGCCATCCCACTTCCCCAGTCACTTATACGAAGGGAAGTAAGAAAAAGTGCTTTAGGGAGCTGATCCTTATTGCTATTGAGTTCTTAGTTGTCATTTTTCAGATCTAGTCTTTCTTCACACTATGCCTCTGGGCAATAGCAGACTCTCTTGCCAGTCATATGCAATTGCTGTTTTGTCCCAGAGTCCCCAGCACTTCAAAGCAGCATACTGGAACAAAAGATTAATATGGAAAGATACATATATTTTTATGTGACACCAATGCTTTAAAACATTCTGAGCACTACTGCTGAAGTCCCATTTCAGCTGCTGATTGCATATTCCTTATGATAAATATATTCATTGTGGTATTAGTTGTAGTTTTATATTTTTTATAAATCTACTTACACTATACAGATATAATTCACATAATTTCCCTTCTTCCAAATTTATGAGAAGTCCTCCTGTGAATAACAAGCTCATTGAGCAGTTCCCTATCTCTGATCCTTCCACAGAGCTTCTAACTTAATATCAGAAACCATAGCATAGATATACTGCTGCCAGAGTCCAGATAAGGCAATGTTTTCCTGATCCTCAAAGTCATAGTTTGATTGATAGGCTGATAGGTTTCAAAGATTTTTTTTCTTCATGCTGACTTGGAAAAATATTTGGCACAAAAAACTGAATGGACAAAATGACTTTATCTTCCCAGATATTTCTTACACAATCTCCAAAATTCTGATCTAAGGTTCTATTCAATACCAGAGGTGTTACAGATCCAGTGGCACATGTTGGTAAATTGCACTTCACAAATATTTTCTTTGTTGATCTTCATAACCACTTCATTTTTGGTTCCAAATGCTTCAGGATTAGTCAGGCTGTGTTAAGTAATTGCAGACATGGAAACAACTGACTTTCTACTAAGATAGGAAGGTCCTGTGATTGTGGTGTAGGAACGTGATCAGGAAGTGAGCTTCAACAGGCAACAGTGGTATAGATTTTCAGTCAATTGCAGTCTAAGCTCTTGAAAGATAAGCTCAAAAAGCTGCTTAAAGATAGGTACTTGCTTTATCATTTCCTTCATGTCAGTTCCCCTCATCTGTTAAATGGAGGCAACATAATTTCATTACAGAGTCTTACAAAGGCAGTTTTTCAAGGCTAGTCCTTTTTATACAGTCATTATGTTTCTTCAGTTAATCTGAGGGCATACGTGTAATCTCCCTGCCTTTTAAGACTGCTGCACATTGCATTTAGGAATCTATTGTTGCATAGATAATGGGATTCTAACAAACAGGGTCTTATAACTTCTTCATAAACAAATATGGATTCCATTTCCACAAGAAACATGCATCTTCAGACTATTAGGCCAGTGTCATTGAGAAGCCATGAGTAAGTATGTAAGGCTCACTTGTTCTTCTTATCCTATCTCAGAACAACCTCTAAAGTTTTTTAAATCCTAATATTGTGTTAGATTGTGCAGAATTTTGCACAATGCAATGCTTGGATATGATATGTTCTTACAATAGGTATGAATCTGGACTGCATTTTAACTACCACCTTTGCCACCTCTACAAATATGAGCTCCCATATACAGATATGCAGAGTTTATATGTGTGTCCAATGTGTGCGTCTGAATAACGCACATATACAAACCATGTTATCGTCCCAAATTGTCCCAATGGGTGAGAAGCAAGTAAGTAGATTTTTTTTCAGATATTGGCATCAGCTGGGATTGTAAGGAAAGTCAGTGCAGATGATTGAGTCCAGTCCTTTCCAGTTTACATACTAATTGTGAACTGAGAAGATTTTCAGCTACTAAAATATGACCACATAGCACATCATGGGTTTACTTTAACATTTCAAAAGTCCCACAATATTATTTAAATATAAGCACTCATAAATGTATATCCCAAATCTTTCTTTTCTTTATGCAGGAATATTGTAAATCAACAGTTTCTGTAGCAGATTTGTCTCTGAAATATGTATACCTATGTATTTCTATGTTTACTCCTTCATTTTCTTATTACATCCATTAATCCAAAGCAAGGGAACATGAAAGAAGGACCTGAGACATTAATCTCAGGGTTCCAAGTAACAGGCATGACATCAATTTTCAGTATTTAGAGGCTATGGACAACCTGTTTCATCTCCATAACACTTTCTATCATTCAAAAAATAACATGAAATTTATAACAGATGATAAACAGACATTTGCTACAGGAATATGCCAGGAAAGATCACAGGTAATTTTATGCTTGCCAACCCTGCAGCAGAGCATAAGGAAATCAACCTAGGCACTACTCATGCTCCCGTAGACTACTCAGAGGAAGGAGAATTTCCTATGTTTTCTTCTTCTAGTCAGATCCTAATGTTTTCATAAGCCTTTACAGGCACAGAAAACTATGGTCCAAACATGAAGCTAACCAAGGATAACTCTACTAACCCATAATAAAATCAATCATGCCTTATAAAAGGATTTGCTTTGCAGTCACACCATGTACTTACTGCATAAGTCTGTGCAGTACAAAGTATCCAAGTAAAACTGCTGTAAAGGAGGAGGCTGGATGCACTTCTTTCTTCCATCTCATTTCTCCCTCACTGTTCAAAAATCACGCCCATTAGATGTCAGATGTCTTTTTTTTCAGTATTTGGTCATACTTACTACATATTTCAGTACTACACATAAGAAATTCACCTGCAGGCTTGAACGCTCATTTTTCCTCTTACACTTTTGTGTGCAAAAGACTAAAAGTAATCTATAACGTTTCCTTGATGGACAATCACCTCTGAGGCCAAACAATAACTATTGAGACAGCACAAAATACATCCTTGTACATTAATTTAGTCTGAGTTAAAGAAGATCTGTAGAACAAACTACAATTGCAGGGAGAACCTGTTATGTATAACATCATTATCCATAATTAATGCCCTGAGAAGTAACATCAGTTTTACTTCATCTTTAAGACCCCTTCTGACACAAACCATTCTATGATTCTGTGATGTGACAAAACATGCCATTGTCAACTCTACTTCAAATACAAAAGTAAACTTTGATCTGAGAAGTTTCCAATTTTGCCTACTGTGGAAATATGAATCAAGCTGGACATTTATAAGAAAGAAGTGATATTGGTGCATCCTAAAATTACCTTGTATCTGACAACCCAACTCAGATATTATGACTTATATTAAAAAACAGTTTATCATGGAAAATGATGTGTCACCATTGATGTATAGCAGCCAAATGATGAAATGCTTGAACTCAAGTCTCAAGTGAATGCTGGCTTGCCATAGGTTCTAGATAACACAGCTGCTTCACCTCTGTCTCTTAACTTCATTTTTTATATTCCATGCTAGCAAAAAAAGCAAAATTCTTTCATTTTATTATTCCACTGATACTATTAGGCTATCCCATAACCCAAATGCAGTAGCTTTAAATCCAGAAGTGTGTACAATCACTATAAGGAAAAATTTTTCATAACATTATATGACAAAAAAAGTGGTGTTGTAAGTCAAAAAAGAGAAACATCACAATTATGATGTACAGAAAGGATTATTCTCCCTTGCAGATACGGAATTCCTAAATGTCTGATGAGTGGTGAGGGATTAAACTACACTGTCTTCCAAAAAAACCCATCTTAAGTCGTGGTACTTCTGTGCAACAGAGAAGATACATATAGAAAAAATATAGAAAAATGTAGAGAATGTATATATAGAATATTCCAATAGTACTTACCTGTAATATGACTGCACAGAAATCAGAATTGGGATGAATAAAAGTGGACTGAAATTATTCAAGTAATCATTGGACTTGTTAATGTTTCACTGAAATGAAAACGAAAAATCAACCATCTCAAACAAAAAAACTAAGCCTATTGTTAGCATATTGTATATGTAGTATTTCCTAGGATAAAGGATAACTTTGTGGCACAGCTCACTTGAGAAAATAACCCCAGAATCCAGAAAGATGCCCAAGCCAATGGCAGTGGGAGAGTTCTGCCAATGTTGTCTGTTTATTTCTTTAACCACAACTCAAAACAACTAAATTTTCCTCTTACCTCACTCTGAAAATACAGTTAAACAACGAAACCAAAAGTTGCCTCAAAAATCAGTCTTTGCCTTGTCATGTATTCTAGAAACTTCAGGAAAAACTGCAGTTTCAAGACATGCATAAGAATGTCTACAGAGAAGCACCGAGCCATCCTTCTTTAGTCCTTTCAAGAATGATTTGCAATATTCTGATGATACTCATCAAATTATTTCTGTCTTGCAAAATACATCCTCTTTTTCACACAGTTGTTTGCAGTTATCCATTCATAGAGATCATAAATTAGGAAGGAAAGGGAACCAAGTAAACAAGCCAAAGTCCTCTTTCTTAAATCCAGCTAACAGTACAATCCATCATTATCAAGTTAAATCCCCTGACTGAAAAATAAAAACTTTATTATCTGGTGTTGCCCATATAAATTAATTTTTAAATTGATGATTTAGAGATATCAGTTTGAACACACTGAAATATTTATGGGCCCATTACAAAGCACACTAAATACTTGGAGTTCCTTTCATTGTAAATAGGAGACCCTTTATATCCATTGTACACAGATACTGCTTTTCCTATCACATCCTTCACTCTTAATTTTTTACATATTCCTTTCTGGTTGTTTCAATGTTCACTCTAAACATTAGAGTATTAAAACATTTCCTCATCATAAATGACTTTGTAAGCAGAGCTACTCGCTTGTAGGGCAGAATCTAGAGATTAAAATGAGCCAGTAACACTCTTGGAAATCCTACGAGAGTCTTCAGTTAACAAAAGAATAGGTGGTATTTATTAACATATGTCCTCCTACAAGCCTCTTTTCTGGAACAGTCACAAAAGATATGCTAAGGAAGCCCCAAATGATGGATGCCCTGCAGGGACTAAGGGAACAGTTTTCATTGCTGTGTTCTTAAACTGTTTTTCAATGCTGCATGGAACTGAACTTCCCTATCACAGTTTTGACCTTCGTCTGTGCTAAGATGTGCATTTCTGTCAAGTAGTACTATGAAAGAACATGGTCACCAAAGAGATCATCCATGTTATTTTACCACAGATGAGTCTGAATTTGTATTTCCACAAGTGAAAATCTAGAGCTGAATAATAATTTTCTGCACACTGAGAACAAATACTTGGAACTCACTGTCTTTCACATGTTGATACACAGGGTAGAAAGGAAAAAATGTGAAAAGATAAAAGCTTGGCTTTTCACAGTACATATAACCAAAAAGCACGATATTAGGAGGCAGAGAGGAGTGTAACTAGTAAAAAAATATTGCTGCTGGCTGAAGCTCAGGTGTCATATATTACTGACACATGCACCAAGAAGTTTAAAAAACAAAACAAAACAAAAAACCAAAAGCAACAAACAAAACCAAGAAACAAACAAATCAGTATTTATTCACATAGAAATACTATTGGACTACCATTTCTGCCCATTCTTGATGTGTCAATTCCAATACCAGGAGTTTGATTCGATCCTCAATTCTGAAAGCTCTCTATGCATATCAAAACATGGTTTGAAGAACAAGGCTTGAGACTGCCTTGTTTATAAAACAGCCCACTTCAGAACAACCAAGTGGAATTCCCTGGTTACTCAGTTTTTTCACAATCGAGATGTTGCTCAGATGCTGATAAAGAGTAATGTTGCAATTCATCAATTCAAAGGAGTTGGTGCCATCAGCCTGAGTGTTATTTGGAGATGTGTGAGCAGCCACTCTGCCCTAGTTGATTACAAAAAAGAAAGTTTTTGCCACCACATTGGCTCCCCAGTTCCAACATTTCAGTCTTAAGTGAATATTGAGTCATATCTCAGGAACCATAAGAAACAGCCAAGCAGATGCACTCAGTCAGCCTTGTCAGCTTTTCCCTTGTGCAAATCCAAACGTATCAAAGTTTGATTAGCACTGTAGAGAAAAAGGACCTTCTGCTAACAAACCAAGTGAATGTCTCACTGCAGAAAGGTAGCAAAGAGCTATTAGATACCTGCAGTGCTGAAATGGAAAAGAAGCAAGAAATTGTCATTTCTCTCAAACAACCATGTGCCCAAAATACTATGGTAAACTGTGAAACCAACATGGGAAAGGTAAAATCACACAATCAGAGCACATTTTCTTACAGTCCATTTTTGCTTTATGCTAAAACACAGGAAGTACTGTTGCTGCATCCAGTTTTCTAATCAGATTAAGGAAATCCATTATTCACTGGACAAAATGATCATGATTATTTTTTTAGTTAATCCTAAACAATTTAGATTAAATTCCTAAGCCTGCATCTACTTAAGTTCCTGCTGAAAAACTTCTGGAACACCCTTTATAGCCATATGCTTAAATGGACAATATAAGGTCACATTCCGTAGAATTCTTCAATTAAAGGTATAAAATCTTTTTACAACTCTTGATGCTTTTGAAACATTGGCTTGGGGTGAACAGGAAAAAGAAAAAAAGGCTTCACATCAATTTTGTTTCTGTTTATCCAATAGCTATTGCTCCATAAAGATTGTTAGGAAAACACAGAATTTGGAGTGATATTTCTTTCATCCCTGCAATATCTATTACTTCATGAAATATATGACCCTGCAAAAATGTCAGTTTATATATTTTGAAACAAGTTTTAATTTAGGCCTCTTGTCACAGTACAGAGCAATATCATAATTAATGATGTGAAACTAGTAGCTAAGATGTCATTACACATGGGAATGTCACATTGAATCAAGTTAAACTAGCCACTAAAAAATTCAACACTAGAATATTAGTTTTTATACGCACAGTAAATCAAATAAATCTTTGACAAGCCACAAAAAATGGTATGGATTAAATATGATATGGGATGAGCAGATTTGGAACATAACTGGCCTGGAATCTCAAAGTGCCAGCAAATCAAGGCCTGTGGGTAAGTCAGGCTATTTATTTGCCAAGCTGACCTACTTCTATTACCCTTATCATTCTTCTGAATGCCATTTACAAGTCTTTCTGTCACAGCAAAAGACAATGTTAATTCATCAGAGCTATCATGTCATTTCTAGGAAGGCTGCATGCTTCCTGAAGCTGTTTTCACAAGGATTTATAGGAAGTGCTCTGAGCTGCTCAAAACACCTTTATCCTGTTACCAGCAAGCATTTCTGTAGATCAAATTAGCATTATACCTAAAAATTAGGTGTAAAATCTAATTAAAACTTATGCCAGATTTAAAAATCCTTTCCATTGTTATTTTTCATTACAGAAATAAACTTGTTAGTTCCATAAGTTACTCCTCATCTAAATAGTCACTAATCAATTTTTAAGACACCATAACATAATTGAATCTGCCTAATACTCTGGAAGTATGGAATCTGCTAGAACTAGTTAGGAGCCACATAGCCCATTCCCCTTGTGGCTGTGTCCTTGGGATTCCTATGGGTAGGTAGAGGAGGTGTTGGGGCATGTCTACCCAGCAAAATTCTCAGCCCTAGGAAAAGAAGTGGAATTTACACTAGGAATCTGATCTGTTGCTTTTGTAAAGATAATTTGTGGCTTACCTTTACTCCATCGTATTCAGTACATCTTCCCTCAAACAGCACACATTATTCATTGACTGACTGGAACAGAACAAAGTCATTTAAAAGCAAACAAGTACAAAACCTCCAAGTTTTACTTATTGTGTATGCATCAGCTTATGGCAGAAGACAATTACCTGTCTGCTTTTAGCATGTTCTGATATATAGCCATTCTTATAGCAACAAACGAGCATGTACAAGAGCTATTGCAGCACTTATACACATTGCTAGCTTTTTGTCACATTTTGTAGATGATTTTTCCCCTTTTAATAATCCTCCCTTATTAATCTTCTTTTGTTTAAAGTTTATTTATACATTTGAATCAAAATTTCCCCCACAAGTATGGACTGTACTCCTGTGAACAGCTTCTCTAGCCACTCATGCTTATCCAATCAGACATTGCAGCTATTGGCAGGCCTGACTGCTACCTGGGGATGTAACCAGGATCATTTTGAACTGGTTTGTTCAGATAAAATTTTCAGCGAGGATTCAATCTCATGGGCTTCCTCCTGACTCACCCCTCATATATCCAAACATTTCCACAGGCTTATATTTAGAAGCCCACACTGCTTCCACTGCAATCATCAGCTGCTTTAACCAGAAAGAGCTGCTGGCTGCAAAGCTAGGCATACTGCAGTCACTTCTCCACTGTTTTATAGATTCACCTTTATGCAGTATAAATATTTAACAAGGATGTTTTGGGAGTGCCCCTATGGAGAGTGTTTTCTAACCTCTCTCTTCTCTAACAGATATTTAACTTTCCTCTCATGCAACCCTGACTCTCTGCATCTTACACCCATCACTTAGCTCTAATGAGCTCTTTGGTACAAACACACTCAGGCAGGACCTGTGGCTCAGGGAACATCTGAGAGTCCATCTGCTCCATATCACTCTTTGCTGCCTTGATACACAGTTCAGCTCCTGAGTTTTTGATGTTATCAAGGCTTTGTGTGGGAAATTTGTGCAAAAAGTCACATTAATGAAATGCACAACAGTTCTAAGTGATGGTATGCAAGTAACTGTACAAATAGATGCTTTTTATTCTGTTAAAAAGTATGTTTTCAGCAGTAACTGTATTTTGGTTAACACATTGCCCCATTTTGTTATGATCATAAGGGTTTTAACACTACCCATGCAGTCTTGTAAATGACTGAAAAGAGAGGAGAATTGAGAATTTCCTTTGCTTTTTCTTCTAGTCAGCTCTTAATGTTTTCACTAGCCTTTAGAGTTATCATTGCTATAAAAGGTAAGATAAGAACAGTTGTATGTATACTCCAAAAAAGTATTTCATGCTGTGCATGCTGTCTCAGGTCACCAGTTATCTAAGTTGTACTCATTCATATTCCAGGGGACTTCTCTTTTATTCTTTGTTTCTGTAGTAAGGAGCAGTTAAAATCCATCAATCAAAATTTTCCCTGATTTTAGTATACTAGCACCAAAGGAGGGGCATAAAGAAAGGCAAGGGGATGGAATAAAAGAGCACATCACCACTAATATCCTCTCTAGGGAAGACTTGGTGCACTACTGTTGCTTTGCTCTTACCTCTATGAATATAGGAAATGTGCATTTGTAGGAAAAGGATATACCCAAAATATAAGGCATAGCCCTGTGCTCACAGATAGGATGCCAACCTATGTGGATGTTCCTCTTCATATCCCACAGTCCTTATTCCTTAAATATGTAAGGAGAGGATGAAGCCATTACTTCTTTCTTAATTACCTTCTCTCTAACCTTTTAAAAAGGGTGGGCTGGGAGGAAGATTGGGGAGGGATGGCAAGAGAAATGTTCTGTGATGTGCACTGTAATAGTTTTCATTCCTTAAAGTAGTGCTGGGCACTACTTTGGACAGGTAGGCTTTTAGTGTAGTCATTAATTCTGTACCTAAAATATCTCACTATGGAGCAGGAAAATGCAAAAATCAAGAACCTCACTGCTCACTGCAGTAAAGACATCACAGAGAGTCTCAAAAATCAGCAAAGTTTCTAGGGCATGCAAGGGATAACAGGTCATGAGAGTGTGCTGTGTATTATGCAGTGTGTCTTCTCCTCAATACCATACAATTGTCAAATCTAACAAAGGGCATTTGGTTCAAGTGACTAGATGAAAGTTAGGCAGGTCACACCTTGCCAGTCTGAGGAGGTTTATGGTAAAACACTGGCAGCACAATTTTGAAGGTGGGAGGGGAAAAGAAAGTGAACATATTCTCTTTGAAATTCATCTCATACAATCCAAATACCCAAGAGAACATGGACAATGCATAGAGGTCAGCTCTGTGCCAAACACTGCAAACTGAAAAAGATTCAGAGACAAAATTATTCTCTTTGTATGCTGAGATGCCGAAGCTATGAGAAAATATTTCATAGTAGTAAATAAGGATTAAAAGAATATTGCATCCAAATATCAACTTTTTCAAAGGGCATCTGCTGGAAAAAAAAAGGCAAGTCTGAATAACACACTACAAAAAAACAGACAAACAAAAAAATAATAATAAAAGAAATACCAAACACAGCAAATCACACTACCATGGTAGTTTACAGAGAGACTAAGTAACAGGATCTGTGCCATGAGGAGCCTCCAGTCTCAGATGACAGGTATACAAACCAGGACTAGGAAATGGAAGAACAAAGAGGTGTGAGAATACACATTAAGTATAATTTCAAAAAACAGGAGAAGCCCAAATATCAGTTCACTACTGCTGAATGGAAAAGTCCTTCTCTACCTCCTCCCCTTCACAATTTTTGCCTCACATCCTTACAACCACTCACCCTTTCTGCATCAAATTCTCTTCCACCAAAATTAGAAAATTTGGAAGGGACCTTTGGAGGAGAAACACAAGCAAGATTCCTCCTTCTGAAGGCAGCAAGGCATTACTTAAGTTCAACTACACATACAGTCATCCCATCCTCTCTGATCCACTCCTTGTGGAATATTACTACATTAGTTTTAATTTTGGATTTTTCTTCTGTTTCCAATAAACTAGCTGAGTAGGTTCAGGGAGGTACATTGTGTGTCTCTCTGAAAGTATGCTGTCAGAAACATTTTTATTTTGCTCTGCCTTAGGAACTTTCCTCTAGCAAACAGATATGTTTACTGATGCTGCTAATACAACTACAAATGAGAGATTAAAGATCCATGAGATTTGTCCCCCTAAATCTCATAGGTATAGTTCAAAAACCCTGTTGTATGACTCTTGAGGTTATTTTCCTCTGGCACATGTTTCTATATCTAAACTTGCTGCTCTTTGAATGACCTCACTAGAAGCACTTCAAGGGATTTTCTCTGGTGCTACACTTCTGATATAGCCAAACCATGAGGGATTGTGCTGGGAGCCAAGCCAAAGTAGGTGCTACAACCAGCCACTGCTACATGCTGCAGACTGCATGACTCTTATCTGCTGTGAGCACTGCTTTCCTTTTGATTCCTTTGCTTTAAAGATGCGTGGGTGTTTGCTGGCTCAATGTTGTTGTTGTTTTTATCAATACCCATTACAATCTTACTTTTACCGTAACCAAAATGTATTTTAAAGGAAGTGGAATTTTAGGCAAATAAATTTAATTCTGCCTTGCCCCTGATTCAACATTTATTTTCCCCTTCTTTAAAGGGCATCACTCTGGGCTCTCAATTCCATTTTCAAGCCAATCTCAGACAAGTACCAGTTCTTACCCTTTCCCAGACAGGTGGCCAGCCAAGAGATTTTGAAGCATTAGCGCTCAACTCATTTAGACTTCCTTCAAGACTAAGTGATTTCTGGGAGGGAACTCAACCTCTGTGACCTCCCACTACACTGTACTTTTCTGCTAATCACTCTGCCATCAGTCCCTGAAATGCAATTTTACATAATCTGCACTGGGCAAAAGGAACTACAAATATTCCAACAAGCCTGTTGCTCTACTACTGCAAACAAGTTACAATGTTACTTGTGTTTTAACCAAGTATTTTCATCTGCCTTTATGTACTGATAAAGCTCTATGTATTTATACATTTTTATCTGCATGTATATGCATATGCATTTTTATGTGCCTGAAAAGACAATTTGTTGAAAGACTATGGTGATAAATTCAGAAGCTTAAATAAAATACATTAAAACAGCTGACGCATCCAATAATATATAATGGGAAGGTGAAATTTGAATTGAAAATATTTATGCTTTCTTCAATATGTATATACACTACAATCTGTAATAATCCTAAAATCACAAGACTAGAATGACATTAGTGGTTTGAATTAATACTGACCTCTGACTCCTACTTTTATAAATCCCAATTATAAACTGCATGCTGGAGGTTCTGGAGACTCCAGCTGCAGCAGCTGTTTAAAATGCATGGCTCCCTCTCTTCAAATTACCAGCAGTACCTTGCAGAAGTTGCAGAAGGGATCACATCAGTGCCTCAGTTGCCTCCAGCATGTAGAGGACTGCCATCTGATAAGAGGCCAGCACGGGCACACAAGCACTGAAGGCTCTAAATTGGAGCAGCCAAAAAAAGAAATACATATTACTTCAGCTGCTCCTGCCAGGGAGATGGTAGCTTTTAGCTGAGAACTGTTAGTCTTAAACTACCACAGCTGGATTTCTCCAACTGCAGGAAAAGTGAGTTCAGTTTTTGGTGGGGTTACTTTACGGTGGGAGACTGGTGACACTCAAGCCTGTCAAATGTCACTTAAGATTTTAACGATAGCATATACAATAGTTGTGCTGTATTTGAGGATACTTTGCCATTTGAAATCAAGCATGGGAAACACTTCTCTCTGAGCCAGAAGAGCTCAAAGGTCAAATAAGATTGTGCTTTTCTTGAAGGCTTTACATATCCCTCTCCTGTGCACATTATGCTTCAGCAGAACTGAGCAGAGTCTTTCATGCAGATGTTAGGGCTGAAGTTGAGGTTGCCCAAGAGAGGTTGGAAAAGAACTGAAGGAGCAGTGGATGTCAGATGTAGTCTATAAGGTAGAAAGCTAGTGAACAAGGAAGAAATTAGTAAGCATCAATGGGACAGTGCAAGTCAAGGAGGTAGAACAAGGATGTCAAAGGATGATTTTTTTGATTGTGGATGCTGGCCTTTCCACTATTTTCACCACAATGAGTCATAAATGGTCAGCAAAAATGGTTCTCTCTCAGGTTTTGGCACCTAAGTTAAGAAATCCAGACAATCTTTGCTGCAACAAAGAAAGCAAACTCACCCTCAGGCTAAGCACTGCCTTTCAAGCACTTCCTTTCACAAGGGAAAAAATGGTCTCTGTCTTGAGTTCAAGAGTTCAACAGAAATGCTTAAATGCTCTCCAAGTAACACACTGTGCAGTTAGAGCTGCAAAGGAAATATGGGGAACCTCACATAGCTTTGGACTGATAGTGGCAGCGCTCTGGCATTTCAGAAGCCTAATGGAGAAAAGCAAAGCAGAGAGAATCTCTTGTTTTTCTGGAGAAGCACAGCTAGAGAAGGGGTTACTACTCAAGAGAAAACAATAAAAAGTGTTTGTAATATATGCTGATAATTGAAGAACTGCTTAATCCTGTTCATAGGTCCATAGCTTCTGAGAGAATTTAAATAAGTTAGTGAGGTTTAACATTCTTCTGGGAGATGAGCCAATGTATAACCTTGTATTTAATAATTAAAAGCCTTTTTTGTATGTAGGACCCAGAAAATTGATTATAGTAAATTACAATCTGAACAGCCAAACACTTGCTGCTATGAATAATGCAGGAAAACTTCAAGACCAGACTTCTCATGTCTGGATGGTTTACTGAGGATATGGGGCAGTGGAGGACTTGGCTGAATAAATGAGAACCACATGTACTTGAAGAAGAGCTTCATCCTCCTCCTCATTAGCACTAACCACAGTGGCAAAATGTGCATAATTTTACCAATAATGTGAATGGTAATAATAATAAAAGAAAGTTAATCTCTGAACTGGGCTGAATGTCTAAAGAAGAAAAAACCTGCCAGAAAATCAAGACAAAAAAAAAAATCCACAAAAGGAGCTGGAGAAAAAAGGAGATTAAATAGGTGGAATGAGCTGACTTTATTTTGTCTAAGAAGTATCAACTGGGTCAAAGGAAGGGCAATACAAATAAAATAACAGCTCAACCTAAGATACATTGACGAGCTATTTTACTTCAATAATATATTAATTTACTTAGATTAAATATTGTATATGTTATTTCAGTACCTGAGCTAGCTATAAACAAATATAGGTGTATACAAGTAGAAAGAATATAAACATTTAAGCATAGAAACCTTGAATCTCCACCTTTCTAACCCTAATCACCCCTCTTCCAGAAATCAATCCCTTTATTCCAGAAGATATTATTTCAAATTAGCAAGCAAAGAGTTTGCCAGTAAGGTCATAATGTCAAAGCTGAACAAAGGGAAACATTATTGGGGAATACAGAAAATGGAATTTCAAAAGTAATAGTGTAAAACTTTTTTAAAGCAAGAACATCTCAATACTATGTCATGTGAAGGAAAGCATTTCTACATCTCAGACCACTCTGAATTTTACCAACAAAACAGCTGTCCTTTATCCTCAAACCCTATTTACACAGAAAATACCACATTCTCAGCCTTTTTGCTGTTATTCAGCTCCAAACCAGAGAGGTATACCATAATTTTATTCATAAAGGGACATGCTAAAACAAAATTACTTCGTTCAGCCCTCTTTCTATTCCCAAGTAGATTTCCTATGAACCATCATGGACAATGTACACTACAAACCCAAAAAACATGCATAGACAATCAAGGCAAGGTGCAAAAAAGTATTATAGACAGAAGTCATGCTCTATCAGGTTTACTAGATCTTATTTCTTAAGCAGGTTGTATTTAAGGATGTGTCACAGTTTAACCCCAGATGTCAACTAATCACCACACAGCTGCTCACTCACTCCCTCCAGCAGGATGGGAGAATAGAAGTGGAAACATAAAAGTGAGAAGAGTCATTGGTTTCCAACACAAATCCAGAACACAGTCCCACAGTAGGTACTATGAAAAATCGGACTCTACTCCAGCCCAAACCTGTGCAAGATGTTTATCGGTGATTTTTCTGTACAAAGATGAAACCCTGAAAGATAAGCTATTTGATATTAGACCTAGCTCATAAATAAAAAGTTTGAGAAAAGCCTTGGTTTAAGTGACATGAAACCATTAATTGTTGGTTCAAATTCTATCAGCAGTTGAATATTGGTTGGCTAATTTTTAAGAGATTTTTCCGTAAGTTACTTTTATAGACGTTTAACTGAATTTTCCCAAATTTTTAACATAAAGAATATCACAAGTTTTGGAGGTTTGTGGGTGTTTTGGTTTTGGTTTTTTGGTTTTTGGCTTTTTTGGGGGTGTTGTTTTTTGGTTTTTTGTTTTTTTTTTTTTTTTTAATAAAGGTAAAGCAAGCAGGAGACGTATGCCAATCTTAAAAAGCAAGACTATGATGAAAAGTCACCCCCATGTTTTCTTCAATAGAATTGCATACTTAGATAACTGTTTCCAGCTGGCTTTCTCTAAGGAAACTGCTTTTAGCAGTGAAGATGTAGCTATTTTATTAAACAGTTCAGTTTACAGAATAAGTTCCATAATCCCTACAGCAGCTTATGTATAAGGAGTCATAAATCTCTTTCTGTACATGTCATTTTAAAGTTGATTCCAGTAATAGCATCAGATAAAAATCTTTTAGAGCTCTTGTGGTGTCCCACCTCAAAGGGGAAGGGAATACTGAGGATTCATAGATGCCCACAGTAGAACAGGAATGTCCTAACTCATAGGGTCTGCAAAAAGTTACAGAGTTTTATTAGTAAATGATACACACATTATGGAAATTGGAACAAGCTAGTCCCTTATCTTCTGGTATAAACACCTGGTGGTGGATTTGGAATAAGCAGTAGGGTGAAAGAAGAGAGAGAGATTAAAGAGAGGGGAGATGGAGAAAGAGAGGGAGAGGAACTAAAGCCAGCAATGAACTCAAGAAAAAATACTAAGATATACTATAGGCAATTTTTGTCTGGTAAATCATATCCTGTGTTTGCTAATTACAGAAATATTCTCTGTATGTGACTAGAATTTTCCATCATGGGGCACAGCAAGGTCAATCTTCTACAGTAGCCCTGCATTTTTGCATTTTCTTTTTTTTTTTGAAGAATCTGTTACAGTCATTTGACTGCTGCATACACAGCACACAGACAAATAAAAAACAAGAGCATTAAACAAAAGCTGGATAAGAGTTTGGTTGCTGAGAGCAGTGAACTAATGATAATGCTTTTTTTTCTGGTTTTCAGTGATGTACTCAGCAGCATATCTGTAATGACTAAAGTAGCAAATAATCCTCCTATCTTCTTGTAGAATTCCAAGGATCCCAATTATTGTCAGAGGGTTACATTTTTAGCCCTACAAATAGCATCCACCAGCTTCAATTTTTCCCTCCTAAAAGGGCTGAAAACAGTGACATTTCTTTTACACTTTTGTTGTCATTGCAAATCTATGTCTGCCCATACCACATCAGAATGATGGCTTTTCTAATTGGATCTATTTGTGGGAGGAAGAAGGATCAGTAGCAGAGATAGACATAGAGATACATTTTCAGAGTTGAGCTAGGAAAAATATTGAAGCTGAAGTTTCATCAGTATGACAGGAGTTCTGCATCTAATTTCCATGAATAAGAAAAAATAGAAATCTTTCCTTATAAGAGAATATTTTTAGAAAGAAATGAACATTTAACTAAATCCTATGCTGTAATTATATTTTTAACCAAAAAAAAGTCTCAAAGCACCCACCTTAAATTTAACTAAATCTCTGAGGATGCACAAATTGTTTATGAAGAACAATGGAAAGACAGAGATACAGCCCATGATGGGCACCAGAGAGTGACCCAGGTGACCAGAGGCTGAGCTCTTCGTAGCCTACAGGTCTCTCCACTCTCAGTACCATGACAGTGAAAAGTGTAGTAACTTTGCTAGAAATACAGCTTCTATGCTGTCTTATTGCTTCAGTCATTTTACAAATATTAATGTCCAAATATACAAAATGTCTTTAACATCTCATCTTATTTTAATGCCGTAGAATAAAATCAATAATCTTTCCTCACTTATGAATTCACATGAAATACAGGTATTTGTCAAGGAACCATAGAAATGGTTCAGCTCATGACTCACTGACTGTATTACTCATGGATCTGCACTTTTGCCAGACCATTAAAATATAAGTTGTATGGTTTTTTTTGTTTTTTTTTTTTTTGGTCTAGCATCAGAACAAAAAGCTATTGGTACCAGAAGTTGTCAAAATAAAACCCCAAACCACTCCCTCCTATCCCTCAAAAAAAAAAAAAAAAAAAAAAAATCGTATGGGCCAGGATGGTACATTTGTCAAAAGTACAGTTGACTTGAAATGGCTCATTGCATTACCCCAGACATATCACAAGGTTCAAGTTATTAAAAAACAAAACCTACCTTTTGACATTGTTTTGCTTAATGAAGAAGAAATTAACGGTTTGGAAATTATAGTTGTACATCAGATTATGAGTTGAACATCCTATTTACTGCTCAGCCTGAGGGATGGAGTATTCAAAGCTTGTACTTTTCACTGCCCAAGAGAGTGTCTTGACCATTGTCTAAAAGAGGATGATCTCAAGCTCCTGCTATGAAAGGTAATCCATTCTGTAAAAGCTACAAATTCAGTGGCAGCAGGAATAGTGCCCAAGTGGCCCAGCTTCCAAGCAAGATATTTTTAGTTCACAGCACCTCTCAGATTGCGTAAAATGAATTTTGACTACAAAACTCCATAGTTCTTTCCCTATCATCTTAAAATGATGGGATTTTAATTGTCTTACAAAGCTAATGAAGAATAAATTGATTTAAATTTAAATGTCTTCCCTTTTCTCACCAAAATATATAAACTAAAAATTTCAAAGTATATCTATTGTCTACCATAGTGCACAGAAAAAAGGCAATTTTCAAAATTTCTGTACAGTATTTTTCAACACATGGGAAGGAAATTATGTTAATAACTTTTGAGTAACCTTTCCAATTGCTGCTGTTATTTTCAAATAATAATTATTTTTGATTTGGTTGTTTGAAGCTTTGTAAGGTCAGTCTGAACACAGAGTTATTGCTTATTTGTAATAGCATTTCCATGACATTGTCATTTAGTTCTCCTAAGTGACTTCACAGAGGTCTATGTTAAAATTCTTGTCTCACTGTCTTTACTTCTGCTTCATGTTAAATGGATCTCACACTGCAACATTGCTCCTAGTAGTGCTTTTTCTCACAACAAACATCTCCAAACTTACAAGATAAAGTCTGGCTGCTGCCATGGTGTTCCCTGAATTTCTGTTTCAGATAAGAAGCTTCTGAATCAGCAGCAAAATTTATATGTAATTACTGGAGTCACATTTCAGGGTAATATCAATATTTCCTTTTACAGAATTATATTTGCTGCTTTGATTTTTGTAGCTTGTACCTTCTATTAAGGATGTGAATTATGGGGACAAACTTGTTAGGGTCTGTTGCAATAGGACAAGGGGTAATGGTTTTAAAGTGAAGGAAGGTCTATTTAGCTTGTGTATAAGAAAGAAGCTTTTTACAATGAGGGTGGTAGTGAAAACTGGAGCAGGTTGCCCAGACCGGTAGTAAATGCCCAATCACTAGAAACGTTCAAGGTCAAGTTGGATAGGGCTCTGAGCAACCTGATCTAGTAAAAACTGTCTCTCCCTGATGACTGCAAGGAGTTGGGAGCAGATGATCTTGGAAAGGGGTAGTAAGTAACAGCATTGTGCCCCTGGTTGGGTACAGAGGCTGCTGAGAGTGGAACAATGAGAACTGAGGTTTAGCAGTTCTTTTCAAAGATGTTTTCCAGTATACATACATAAGTCCATGGGCCCCAGAGGGATGTATCCACATGTGCTGAAGGAGCTGGCAGATGTCATTGCAAGGCCATTTCTGATAATCTTATTGATTACGTTGACTGAAAGAAATATCTAAAGACTGGAGGAAAGCCAGTAGTTGCCATATTGTTAAGGAGAGAAAGATACACAATTGAGGGAACTGCAGGCTGGTCAATCTCATATAAGTCCCTGGAAAGGTGATGGAGTTGCTAATCCTAGAAAATATTTATAAACACATGAAGGACAAAAAAGTCATCAGAACTAGTCAGCAGGGCCTCTCTAAGGGGAAATCATGCTTTATCAATTTGATTAACTTCTGTAATGAAATGACTGAGTTAGTAGATGAGGAGAGAGCAGTAGATATTGGCTATCTGGACTTCAGAAAGGTCTCCTGTAAGATGCTCATAGACAAGCTGCTGGAGTATGGACTGGACGAGTAGCCAGGGAGGTGGATCAAAATGGCCAGGCCCAGAGGATGGTGATCAGAGGCATGAGCTCTTGTGACAGGTCTTATTAGTATTTACAGATACTTAAAAGGAGGTTGCAAAGAAGATGGAGCTAGGCTCTTCTCAGTGGAGCCCAGTGACAGGACCACAGGCAATGTGCACAAACTGAATAACAGTTTGGGGGATTTTTAGCAAAGTCGATGGAAAG
Source organism: Cinclus cinclus (assembly GCF_963662255.1). Classification (NCBI taxonomy): domain Eukaryota; kingdom Metazoa; phylum Chordata; class Aves; order Passeriformes; family Cinclidae; genus Cinclus; species Cinclus cinclus. The sequence continues at coordinate 94,850,880 of NC_085046.1, read as the reverse complement.
AAGGAGAATAAAGAAGAATTATTTCTCATTATACTTTATTTAATTGCGTATTTGGTTTCCTCTGGGCACAGTGGAAGGGAAAAGATAAACGGTTTACTTTAATCAAGTAAATTACCTTTAAAGTCTGAAATTATCAGATTACTTCCCTTATGATTAAGGCAAAATTATTGTCAGTATCACTACTAATAGGTTTTAAACTGTTCTTGAATATGTTTCAAAACTAAATGTAAGACTAATGCTTGAACTTCAGGGTTTATCCCTGCACAACCTATAAGTCATTGCTGTCTCACCCAAGTTAGATCTATGACTGGGTTTTTCCTCAGCTGCATCAGTGATCATCAGATTTCTCCTTTAAACAGTGGTATGTATGAGATTTATATTACATCTTTGTTTCCTTTGCTGCTCTGCTTCAATGTGCAACCAAACTGTGGGAACAGAGTGGAACACAGAGGCCAAACTTGTGCTAAACATTACTGGAGAAGAAAACAGGACCTCCCTTAATTAGACTAGGACCTGTCTTAGGTAGAGGACACCCCAGAAGGAAACACAGTACCTAGAAAAGCTTACTGAAGAGCTCTAAGCTCTACAGCCTCTAAGCTAAACATGTGCTTCTCACTACAGAAGTCACAACCACAGTAGTAGTGGGTAATTCAAACAGAACTGGGCTAAACTATGGCAAACCTATGGATGGTTTACAGGAATGGCTGTCTCATCTGGTCTTCCATGAGACCCTTTGGTGAAGGACTGATTATTCAAATGATCAGCAACCTCAGTATCAAGACAGAGGAGAATGAACAGGTTTATATGACCAAAAGGAATTTGAAATCATTCTAATTTGATCAGGTCACATATATTTATGCCTTCTTAATCTGAACAGATTAAGAAGCCCCTCTTAACATCAATCAAGGTAACAAAGATTTTTCTATTTATTTGTCATTTCAAATTGAACATTTGTTTTATTTTCTTCTTTGTCAGGATCACATACCAACTCTTTTTTTACAGAGCTTTAATGATGACTTCTAAGAAACTGTCTGCAATTCAAAGTATCATTATTATTAGTGATTAGAGATTCTTAAAAACCAATGTGACAGAGATCAAATTATAAACTTTAGGAAAACCACATTTACTGACCAGTGTAAGTTCAATCACAATAACCATAATTCATGTTACAGCTGACTTAATATACAAGACAATATATTTAAAGTAAAAAAATGCCAGGTTTCAGCCAAGCTGCTAAATCCTCCAAAGCAAAAGCTTAACCGTATGTATATAGAGAAATAAAAGTTGCAGGATTTAAAGTATCTTCATTTAAGCTGTACAATCTCAGCAATTCTAGAAAAGTATGGGCCCCTTTTAAGTCTTATATAGACCACGACTACCAACAGTGTCTAGATAGGATCTTTAAAATTTCTCAAAGGAATAGAAATAATATCAAAAGACTTTTAGGGCAAAAGTTTCAAATGCATGCATTTTATTTCCTGCTGCAGGCTTACCTGGCTTGCAACTTTTTTTCTCAGCCAGCACAAAAAACTACAAGTACTGTTAATATGAGAAAAGAAAAACACAAAATTCATAGAAAACACTTTGAATCCCAATCCCATTGGTCTGTTCCAGCTACTGCAGGGAAGATATACTCTCATGATTATCAGTAATGTGAATAGCAAAGAAATTTTGTTTTGCATATTTCTTCTCACATTTGGCACCAGTAAGCGTGATTTTATATGAGGTTTTCCATCTAATTTGTAAGATGTTTTGTTTTTTTTCTAGATAAAAAACATGAATCCTCGATCAGTTAGAAGCATTAACACAATATAAGAAAGGATGGAAGACTTGACCTACCCAGCAGTTACCACCTCCCTAAATCGCATGGAGAAATGCCAGTACTGTGGAGAAGGCTGAAGTCTTCATGAGCAAAGGGACAAAAGTGCAATGCCTTCTGAAGTGGAAAATTCTCAGGAAGGGAATCCACACAGCAGCCCCAAGAAACTTTTTAATGAAGGTGATCTGCAGTCATTGAAACCTTTGTTGCTATAAGGTGTCCTGATTATTTGCTCTGCCAGAATGTTTATGCAATAAATACTGATATCTCTAAGGGTTCCTTACAGCATACAGAAGCCATATTTTACTACCTTTCTGTACAGAACCACTACTATTTATGATTCTCTATTCAAGTAAGAGACTGTTTTTTTTATTTTATTTTACATGGCTAAGTTACCAATCAAATGAGATTCTAGTAATTAAAAACTGGAAATTTCTAGTAATTTCTATTTGCTTTGACCTCAGCATGTTCTATCTTACCTACCTGTGCTTACAATCCTTTCTGTTTGGCCACTTACTGATTTCACTGATTTCCTAAATTATGCAGTTAAAAAAAATCTTATATTTTGCAGCTAATTCTGTCTGCAAGCTTTTTTACCTCCTTTAACCTTGAGACTCCAAAGACTTCAAGAGAATACAACACTCACAGAAGTTGAATTCTGAAGGAAATATCTGAAACCAGCCAAAAGAGAAAGGTGATTTCCAGTTCTTGAATGAAGAGGTGGTGGAGGCTGCAAAAAGCAAAGAGCCCAGTTAAAAAAATTTCAAGATAAAATATTATTTCGGGGGTTTTTGTACTAGAAATATTGGTTTACAGAGAATTTACAATCATCTATCATGTTTTGACTTCTCCAATGAATACTTCAAAAGTATTACTAATTTTTCATAGACATTGAACAGTTCTCAACAAGAACCAGTCAAAATACTCTTTGAAACATCACCAAACTCTGCCTTCTGGAGCTCTGCTGCATTCTGTCTGGCAAACAATCACAAAGTGGAGAAATAAGAGTAATGTACAAACACCAAATCAATGGTCTCTCACTTGGGCTAAGAAGCAAATAAGACCCTCTGAACACCATCTGGGGACTAATTTATAGCTATCAGCACTTTGCTTTTGGTAGACAAATGCTTGATATTTGTTGATATGACAGCATTAAAATATTATAGTATGCCCATACTTTAAATTCACAACTCCCAAAGAGCTTGCCATTATACTCAGACAGAATTCATTAACACACTAACAAGGCAGCAAGAATACTACAGGGAAAATGAAATTTGACTTTGTTATCAGCTTCATAAAGTACATCAAAGAGTGCAGATGGAATGGCTGTTCCTGTCAGTGCATTCACATGTCCCCATTTATTACTCTTTTCATAGACTTTCCTTCAGTATTTCTTATTTAGTTCTTAGCTTCAATCAGAGATTGGCAAGCAAGGTACACTATGAATTCACAAATTTGTCTCTCTGGTGATACAAGAATGATATTGTAGAGAGTCTGCCTGGGTTGGAGTTATGATTCTTCACAGCAGCTTGTACAGTGCTACGCTCTGCATCTGTGGCTGCAGAAGCGCTGGTGCTACACCGGCGTTTTGCCTGTTGTGGAGCAGTGCTCACACACTGTCAGGGCTCTCCCTCCAGCTCCACACCACCCAAATCCAGGAGGCTGGGATTGTATCTATACTGTCTGTGTTTGCTGGTGGTGTGATGATGTCACTGTGATTTCGATGTGGGGAATTTTTGTTACTGCTGTGAGCAGAATTCATGAAGCATATGTAACAAACTTAAATATTCTTGATTATTCATAAATGTGCATTTCAAAGAGATGGGGGGTAGGATGTGCTGGATACAGGCGAGGTGGGGGAACCTCTGGGAAGCCATATTTTTAAAAAGGCACAGGAGGTGTGGGAGACAGGAGTGAGGAAAAACGTGGGAGAAACCACTGCAGATACCAAGGTCAGGGAAGAAATAGCAGGAGATGCTTCAGGCTCAGGAGAAGAAATTCCCACCCCCCCGCCCCCCACCCTCCCCCCAGCACTTGGTGAGACCACATGGATCTATCCTGAAGGACTGCAGCCTGTGGGAAAGACCCACACAGCTACAATTAGTGAAAACTGAATATTCCAGGAGGCACCCCATCGTGAAGAAGAATCCTGATTTCCCCAAATCAAGACCTGTTTTGCCCATGATGGTAACTGGTAAGGGATCTTCCCATTTTAATCTCAATCCACAATCTTTTACATCTTATTTTCTTCCTCTGTTCAGTTGAGGAGGGGGAATGAGAGAGAGGCTGGGTGGATATCTGACAACAACCAAGGTCAACCAAACACAGATTGTTCAGGATATGGACTTCTCAATCCAAAATGTTCACTGTTACATTAATCCATATATCCTGTGTGCATATTATCTCACTAAAAACAGCTATAAGAAATGTAACAGCAAGAAATTGCTGCCATTACACATTTATTTCCCACTCACAACTTGAATAATAATTTCACTCTGCCATGAACATAGTTTCAAAGGTCTAAATGTCACCAGTAGAGCTTCTTCGTTAGAAATGCTGATATTAAATTTCAGTGTCTTTCAATTCATCCATCAGTAGAAAGTAATATTTTGTCAGTAATTCAAGCAGTTCTAATTGACAAAATCTGTGTTCTTAATGTGTGTCAGTCAGGCATCATAATTGTAAAATCAGTTTTTACCAGAACCATCAGTATAATATAATGAATAATATTGCAGAAAGAGAGCATAAGACACAGAAGGAAAATAAGTGGCAAAGGTGAGGAAAATTTTGAGATTCCCAGTTTAGTGAAGTACAAGTAAATGTTTAGTACTGTGTCAATTATGGAAACATTTGGGCATATAAAACATTTAAGGCCATCCTGTTTTGTACTTAGTCAAATATCTCTAACAGAGGAAAATTAAAAGGAGAAAAAAATACTGAAATTAGTATTGTATTTTGATCCTGTAAATGGTACATTATTTTAGTAGATGATGCAATACATGTCATTTATATTCTAAACTATAATTTATAATAACAACACAGAAGTAAGATTACACAGTATAATAACTATGGCTAAGAGCAATCATTACCTTTTTGTACAAAATTTATTTAGTGTTTGATCTAAAGTTCAAGAGAATTGCAGGAGGATAAGAAGGCTCTGGAAAAATACCAAGCATATACAAAATTTCCCAGTGTGTTCTGTGTTGTTTATGTGCAGAAAAAGTCACTGAAATATGTCACCAAAACATGCTTCATCCACATCAAGCCATTAGATGTATTCACCTTGTATTCAAAGATATTTGTACTGAGGTAAATTTATGGTAAGTTTAATAAGTTTTAAAATATAACCTCACCTTTAAATTGAAAAGGATCTCAAAACAGATGTGAGGAGCATGCATTATAAATTAACTTGAAATTTAAAAAAGATTTTAAAAATCATCTTTATGGTATTACAATAGCAATTTTCTTTCAGTGGGTTATTAAGTCTTGCAATAAACATGTTTGTGTATTCTAAACTATGCCTTAGTAAATGACAATAATGGAGGTTAGAATGGGATTTTACATCTCTATAGTATTGCCCTAGGTCTAATCATAAATCTTATAACTACTTAAAATACTGTATTTGGTTTTAATAGAAAATAGCCACTTAACTCACTTTAATAGCTGACAGCTCAAAAGGGTCCTTTCTTATCTCCTGAAAAATTGAAAGAGTGACAGTATATGGAAGCTCCCTTTATCTCCTAGGTGACTCTCAATATGAATTCAATTCAGATCATCCTTGTTGTCAGTCAAACAGGAAAAGCAAAAAAAAAAGTATCCACATGCCTATACCCAGCAAAGAAATACTAAAGCCTCCACAGAAATCAGTAAGTAAGCTTATCTCTATTCCTAAAATTTATGGTGAAAGTAAAAAACCAAACAAAACCAAAAACACACAAAAAAATACTTCAAAACCTAATACTAATATACTAAATAAAATAGAAACTTTACATTCAGGTGAACTATTTCCGCTTGTATTATTTATTACTGCCTGGAAAATCCCTCATTGGACAATATATTCTGTACTGCAGACAGATCTGGAAGTTTATGACCCTGCTTTCCTGAGGTTCTTCTTTTTTCAGACCTCTTCCTTTTTTAAATAGGAGCAGTTTTTCGCATGCCTCAATTTAATCTATGTTGGGCTGAAGACAACAAAGTATAGGAAACATACCTTTTTATGTCTTTCAGTCTCACCTTAGAAATTATAGTGACAAACTTTCACAAACAATGACACAGAATTCCAACAGACTGAGTTATTATTGGGTTGCATATTTTATTACACACGTATCTATTTTGCATCAGATTAAGCAGGTCTTCAAAAGAGAGTTATTTATTCTCTGCCTTCACAGTTCAATATAAATCATTAAAATACAGTGCATATTATTAACCTGTACAGGGTAAAACCACTAATCTAGAAAACACTTCTCTTTTGCTATTCACTTTGACATTTGACACCACATTTTGATGTCAAATATGGAAAGTAACCCTATCCCATTTTTTTCTCGTCATTTCTTCCATAGAATGAACACTAAAAGTACAATACTTTGTCAAGAAGGACATCAGGACTACTTGCACCTGAACTCTAACATGTGGTATATTTATCATATTTTACTTAAAAACTGAAGGAACACCAACACCCAGAATCTTTCATCACTGATAGAGGAAATCTGTTGTATAGTCTCCACGCTTGCAATACCTTATTTAGTTCTATCATTATTTCACACTGAGAAGTTATTACACGAAGGAATTTGTATAACTACCAGTAAGTTCATTTTCAAAAAAGGTAAAAAAGGAAAGAGAAACAAGAAACAAAACAAACAAACAAACAAAAACCAAAACCACTTTTCCAAGTACAACAGAAAACTACGCATTACTATTAACTCCAAATTTCTTTTTAGCTATATTTAGCAATTTCTTCTGAAAATCATTCCCAGTATATATTCAACCTAGCCACTGATCTAAACTGTCAAAATACTACAAGAGATAGGAAAAATTTTATTAACTTCAAAGAAAAAAATAACTGATTTCAATCTTAGATGCTTTTCATGCTTTCATGTAGGATTCTACATGCTCAAATCTTTATCAGAAAATACTACAAACTATAGTTTTTAAGACTTTAATCTTAATTGTATAAAATCTTTAAATCTATTTATAGTTCCCACCCTTAAGAAATGTATAATTCTTACATCAATATTAACCTAAAATATTCAAATTATTAACCAAGCAGACAAAATGTATTTTTTAATACAGATACTCTTTCTTTACCCTCTGACCACTCTCCTCTGAACCCTGGACTACAGCTGGGACAAGTTCCTCTCTTGAACAGAAAGACCAAAACCCATTTTTAATCTCTCAAACTGAGCTTTAAACTATGTCCAGGAGTGTGCTTGCACTGAGGCACACATCACCTTCATGCACACTCTTCTCCAGGTGAAACAAGATCCAGCCCCGCTTCAGAATCTATATCATAGTAGCAGAATACCATGTTACTAAAGCTTTAGAAGAAATAGAGAATACTGGCTCGATCATGCCTGTCTTTAATGCAGCTTCTTTCTGAATCAAAAGTTCTTTTGGAGCATCTTCTGATTTGACTCTCTCTGTCCAGATGCCTGGTAATGAGGTAAAAACTTTAAAAAGCAAAATCTTTAAAACACACACTCAAATTTCTAGTTTGTTATAAATAAATTTTACTATCAGACTTCAGATTTTTATACTTTTAAGTCCACTCCTCTATAAAACAGTTTATTAAAACTAGTGTCTATTTGTTTTCTTTTCAACTGATAATCAAATATGAAATTGCATATTAAGCATCTGGACTAGAATTTGTGTTGCTACTTTGCCCTGTGTCCCTTGTCTAGGGACAACAGGTGAGATGAGCCCTCCGGAGCCAAGAGGGAAAATGCACCAGACTCTAAGTCAAAACTCCAGGCAGCTCACTTGAACTTTGAGTATCTCAGCTTAATGAGTAGCTAAAACATACTAGAATTAGTGTTCCCACAAAGTATGCCATAAGAATAACGCATAAGAATCAAAAGATATTTACTTTTCATGACAGATCACATTATTAGTCTCTTAAAAGTATGTTTCTTCGGTCAGTGAAATTTTGTTGACGTTTCATTGACAGCTGCACCAAACTGGGGCAACAAAAAAATGCTATGGCCCTATGTGGTTTTCAAGCAGACCTAATGGGTTATTGTGAATGCATACTGGAGCTGGAAAACAAGGTTTTCAACTATTTTTGTCATGCATTTGATTAATTTTTGTTCATCCTCCTGAATATTGCTCTCTTTCTCATGGTAATGCAAAGTGCCCTATCTGGCAAAAATACTCACATAATAAATGTAGACTACCTATGACCCTAATCTATGTATTAGATTATAAAATAGCCTTTTCTGTCAGTTTGGCTGAAAGTGCACTGGGTCAAGTGCACTGTGGCAAAACAGGAAATACATAATTTCTTTTTTCCCTGCTCTATCAGAAAGGTGAATGTTATATTGCTACTTTTTGCCCTGGACCAGGCCTCTTTTCCTGTCAATCTACTGTAAACTTCAGCAAAAAAGAAAACGTAAGTACATTCAAAAGAGAAAAAAATCAAGGACAAAATTATTTTGTATCACTTAAAGCATGACATTAATAACTGAGTGAGTTATTTTTCCTCTTTGGTGAGAAGAGTGTAGAAATCCCATCATTCAGAGTGAAACACTACCCCCACTCAACTGCTTACGGATGTTATTAGAAACCATAAAGTCAAAATCACATGCCTGAAGATCTATTTTTAATAAAATGGTGAACTTGTGAAGAGCATATATTAATTACACAGCTTTCCTTGGCAGGTCTAGAAATTTTATACTGATCTGTTAAGAACAAATATTTTTTTCCCTTAGCCTAAAATTTGCTTTAAATTTCTTTAGTTAGTAATTATATACAACACTAATAGACCAGAACTGTGTCATGAAATGTTATTGAAGAAAACCTAAGGAATTATAACATGGTGTTTTACTTGTGTAAAGAGATATAATATAGAAAAAAGAATTCTGAGATACTTGCTTTAAAATGAACAATTCACAATCTGTGAATGAAGGATTTCATTTATATGAAAAATTTGGAAAGTTCATTAATGCCTCTGTAATAGATTTATAACTAGCTAAACTGAAAAATATTGCTTAGAGCAGTCCCAAGATGCTGATCACCATCAACACAGGAATACTAAATAGCCAGGCAGTTTTCTTCATAACTGGAGTTTTGTACATCAGTCAAGAAAAGCTTCTTAATGAAGCAAGCCTGTCTGATTCAAAATGGCCCCCAATGCTATCCAAAATGATGGCTCAGCCTTCATTACACTAGGAAAATACAAGAACTCACTCACAGAATACTGCAGTCTGACATCTTAACGTGACTGATTCCTGCACAGCCCTACAGCTGTAGCTCCGGGGACTGAATTCCCCCATTGTTGGCACCGAGGCGTTTGCTAGACTGGCACAGTGCTGGCCAGCTGGTGACACAGGAGCTGGACCAAAGCCCACAGGATGCTCCTGGCTCCCTAGAGGACACGGCCTGAGAAGCCAGCCCAAGTGAAAGGGGCTGCCACCGGAGCCCAGACCACCAGCCTGTGGCACAGCAGTGACTTGGCAGCATTGCTGCCACCACTGCCTCCTCCACTTCATCCCCTTTGACAGCAGCAGCCCTCCTCCCTTTGCTAGAGCCGGCAGTGACAGGCACTGGCAGCGGGAAGAGAGACTGAAGAGAGAGAAAGCCAGGGAAAACGTTAATGAAGTGTCTGTAACATTCTTGTAACAAACAAGGCTGTGATATCAGGCAATAAGATCAGGCAATGCTGCGTGGCTGAAGTCCTTATCCTCCCTCAGCACTAGGAAAATCATCAATATATGACAGACTCTTAAAAGCCCGTACATGGAGGTTGGTTCTTTCCTGCAAAATTTGCTTAGGATTCTTCATAACTGAAGTATACCTGAAGTATAGGTGTGTACATATATATATATATATATGTGTGTGTGTACATAAGTATATAACTGTGCATATATATATATATATGTACACACCTATACTTCAGGTATGTATATATATATATGTGTTCCTATTCATGCAGCAAAAGGGAGGAAAGATCAATTTTTTCATCCATCAGTAAAAGAGATCATTGAAAGTACTTACAATGTATGTATTTACATTTCTTTATGGGGATAAGCTTTCTTAATCCAGCTTCACTCCCCTAGAATCCCAGCAACTAACTCAGATCAGGGACAGAGCATAACTATTAGAGGAAAAAAGACTTATTTAAAGGGTTCACCTGTAGGGGTAAAGCCAAAGAGTGGGATGAAATCCTGATAGTTTCTAACCTTGCAGAAATTTGAGGCACTTTGCCTGCCCTAGCATCTCATTCTTGAGCCATCACATGAGACTGACAAGCCCTCCTTTCTCTCCCAGTTCCACATAATTCAAGGTTTTTTGCTTAATAGTTTGCTGTATCCAAGCTCAGGATAAGTAATAACTGGTCAATCTCAAAAGGTTTCAAGGTTTAACTCAGAGAAACATCTGAAGGGCCTAATATCCCTTCCAGCCTAATGAGCTGAGTAGGTCATGGGTATCTAGTCTCTGTTGACATTTCCAGTAACTTCTTTTTAACATGGATTGAAATATTACAACATCTTCTCCTGTTGTTTCAATATTTCTTTATATTATCCTAAGGAAAATCAGACATAATACACAAGGGATGTGAAGGGAGGCATAGGGAAGAGAGGGGGAGGATAAGCATGAAGAAGAGCAGAGAATTAAATTAAAGGAACAAAATTTAAAAGTACCTCAAGCTTTAATCAAAATATTCAAAGGTTTTTAGGTAGCCAGGTAGTTATCCATAGCTTCCAATTTTGTTTTCATTTTTTTTCTAAAATGTTTCAATCAAGAGAGAAGAAACAATCTGACATTGTATCACAAAAATATCACATCTTGGGCAAAGATGTGCGATCTCTTCTTCAGTACTGTTTTACTTGAAATGTGCTTGTTTGAGCTACCAAGCCATGCTAAATCTGAGTAATTGACCTGGGGTAACAAAATCCTTGTCTACAAAGAGTACCTAATTTCCATAGGTCTCAGCCAGATACCTAAGTTCTGCTTTAGTCTTAGTATGGACATTATACAAGATATCCAGATGTGTCACTGATTTGCTATTTCCACCCTAGGAATTCAGTCACAGATAAGGTTCTTATAATAAGCAAAGATTCTGTTCAAATAGACATGTAAGTTTTTTGGGCAACATTTCTAAATTTACATTTTTATTCAGTTTTAGATCTTTGCAAAGTGTCATCTTGTGTGATTTCCAAATCACGTGACGGAATTACTCATTGCTCACATACCTGCATCTTTGATTATTCTAACACACCACCCCCAACCCCTGGGGTTAACTTCTGTTTAATAACCAGTTTTATTCCTGTTCTCCATGCAGTGGTTGTCCTCTGCAGCCATGGCATTACATCACCCTATGACACAGTGAAGGTAAAAGTGCATTCTGGAACAGATTGTTCCTGGCTGCAATTCCTTTAAAGCCAACACATTTTCATCAAGGGTGAACTCAGATCACAGTCTTTTAAGATGAACTCCTCAATATTTATTGAAGGCAATCCAAAGAATGACCTGTGTCAAAAAATTGTCATGAAAATTTTTAATGTACCACTGGGTACTGTTTCAAGACAGGAATGGTTTATTTACAGTATGCACTTAATCTAGACATAATTATATTTGAAGTACCTGAAGTGAAAAGGTCATAGCTAAGATTTCCTGAGTGGATTTAATAAACCAATAACAGGTCTAGGTCTCCAGTTCTTAAGTAGGGCTTGTATTGTGTTACTTACCTGTAGTTTACAGAGTACAGAAAAGTTTACAAGTATTACTCTATCAAATGTTAAACTAGCTATTCTTACTTTTCTCTTAAGCATAATATCCTTGCTCCGTTACCTTTCATTTTGCCTTGTATTGCTTAATTTTTTGACATCTGAATACAGAGGACAGGAGTTATTCCAATTGCATTTTAATATTTTGTGGTTTGGAGGTTCTTTCTCTGTGTCTTAATCTCTCTCTATCAAGGCTAGGGGTTTGCATTAGTGTCAAGAACACAGAAACAGCTAAAGTTTTGTGAGTGTCACATCAAATATAATACCAATATCTGAATATAAAACAAATTTAATACCAATAGGTGGAAAAAGAATTTGACATTTTGTGTAATGTGAAAAAATGAACCATGCCACTCTACTTGAATTAGAAGGGGTATGTATGTAGCCTCATAAAATCCACTACATATTGACCTGCAATACATTTACTACTTCAATGAACCAACAAGGAGGTGATAGTCATGCAAATTGTAAACAAATATACTATATTCCTCTCTGACAGAATATAAAAATAACAGGACAAGTATAAAAAGGCAGGAATATGCTTTAAAATATTCTCCTTAATGTTGGTCCAGTCTCACCTTGAATGTTGTGTGCAGTTCTGGGCCACACAATTATAAAATAATGTTAATATACCAGAACTCATGCAGAGCAACCAAGTTGATGAAAGAGCTGGAGGGAATGACCAAACAGGCTGAAGACACTGGCTTTGCTGGATTTGGAGGACAGGAGGGTGAGTGGTGACCTCCATCCTCTCTACAGCTTACACAAGAGGGGAAGTGAACAGGAAGGTCCTGAGCACTTTCCCTGGCATCCAGTGAGAAGGTATGTGGGAAGGGTTCAAAGCAATGTCAGGGGAGGTTCAGACTTGGCATTATGAAACATTTTTTTGCTGAGAGTGTGGTCAAACAGTGGAATAGGTTTCCTAGTGAGGTAATCCATGCCTCAAGCCTGTCAGTGTTTGAGAATAATTTAGACAATATTCTTAACATACTTTAGATTTTGGTCAGCCTTGAAGTGGTCAGGCAGATGGAGTAGATGATATTGTAGGTCCTTTCCAACTGGAACTATTCTACTTTTCAATTCTGAATCTTAAATTTTTCAAAATCACATAGAAAAAGACAGCTATCTCCTGATAATCTACATTCAAAAAGAGTTTTGTCATCCATTAAATGGGTAGTACTTGACCCATTTTGATGAAGCAAAGAAAAACACAGATCCCTTTTCACCCATTAAAATAGCAAGAGCTTAATGCTATCTTTTCACCTCATTTTTCCAAACATGCTGCAATGCTGGGTCTGCCAAACTTGTCTCTTTCTTGTACCGCTCCCAGTGCAGTTTGCCACAGAAGATGGACAAAAGCTTCAGTGTATTGGCACTGGTCTGGCAGAGGAGTGGGGGACTAAGAGGTAAACTTCCCTTTACTCTCTCAGCTAATTCTATTTCTTAGTCATATTGCAAAAAGTGTGAATCAATTGTAAACAGAAAATGTCCTTACACTTCAGAAAACATCCAGGTGATATCTGCTACTTCTTTCCCACACTGTTCAACATACAGACTTGAATAAAATACCACTATTTCAGACAAGCTATGCTTGACCAGAACAAGCTCCATTCTGGCCACTTGTTCCTGTTCCTTGATGATTATCAACAGTAAGCAACAGTAAGTAATTACCAAAGTACAAAAATTGAGCAAACATATAAAAATACATTTCCTGACTATTTTCACAGCCTTTAATTTCAAAGAAAATTTGGTGGAAATTCTGGTTCTGTCCAGTGAGACGGTGTAAACCTAACTCTTTCTAAAAAAAACCAAAACAAACAAACAAACAAACAAACAAACAAAAAGAGACTGAATTGTACTGGCCAGAATTAACAATTGTGTTGCTGGGGTAACAAAAGGTAATGGTCAATGTAGCCTCCATATTCTACAGTCTCAAATAATTTTTACCATCAGTCACAGAGCTTCTGGATGTCCATATCTCACATTTACATAAAATCAGGAACCCAACAGAACTGCATAACTGCTTATTTTATATATAAATATATATACATATATATATATATATATATATATATAAAATAACTGTTTTACTTATTGTTTCTCTAATTCAGTGGAAGAAAATATACTTTTTAGTGCATCAGATCAAAACTAAAAAAATTTTAAAACACATCAGGCTTTTTTTCCTTGAAAAGAATACACCATTAATAGAAAACACTCTGCTATTAGAAATAGATTAGGTATTTAATTATTTGGTACAACATTAAAAGTGAGCACTCTCCAAGCAGAGAGATGACTTCCTGATACCAAGTCACATGCATTTTAGGATTTAGGAACTTGACTTAAATTTTGCACTAAGGTTGCACAAGTAATTATCATAATCATTAAGAAGGCTACCACTTATTATAAATAAAAAATTGTGACTTGATACACATAGCATTATTTGGACATATGTCAAAATTACTGATTGCAGCTGGCTGATTACTGTATGATTTTAGATACTACAACTGTTTTAAATTTTGTCACTTGTCTGCTGTGCCAAAATCACTCAGAGGAGGAGAATCTACAATTAAAACTCCTGCAATATGCAGTGAGTGGCAAGAATGTGAAAAATGTGTGTGTCACAGAGCAGACTAGATCAACCTTTGCACTACATGTTTCCTGAATTTAGTTGCTCTGCAACAAGGTTTCATTGTTTTCCTCCCACAACATCCAAATGCAGTCACCTGTGACAAAGAATGAGTTCACTCCCACCAAAAAAGAAAGAAAAGGAAGGAAATAAAATTAGCGCTTCTGTATACACAAGACACTTGTACACCATCATGAAATCAAGGTAATGAAAACACAAAAACCCTGTCATTGTCCCTGCCCTGTACTTCAAATATTCCACAGTGTGCTTTTATACTTCTTCATCTGACACCCAGCCTACTAGGAGTTAAGGAGAGAACCTCACACTCAGTAACTTCTGAAGTCTCTGCCTTCACTACTGAAAAAAACACTTCAGTATACCACAGGAGCAAAGTTTAAAAAGTTAAATGTCAAAGTCAGAATGCTCATTACCCTTTCACCCACACAGCAGATTTCCTCTCTGCATATTTTTTTCATGGCACTACCATTCCTGAAGGGGCAAAAGAGAGTCTGGGGAGGCCAGAATACTCTTGTGATTTGTGCTTACTCAAGGTACTTATAATTTTGCTCTTGGAATAGGCAAGTGTTTCTCATCATTGAGAGAAGTCCATGTGGTCAGACCAATTGAAAGTGAAGATATTTTGAAAAGATAAAGTTACAGTTCCTTCAGAGATGATTGACACTGCCTAAGAAAGTGTCAATTGCAGGCAATGACACTGTCTCCTTATAAGGTTTTGATAATGTAGAAATATCAGAACATGCCACAATACACTCCTGTAACAGAATGTAAACAAATGCCTTGAGAATGGTTTGCTCTGTTCATTCCAGGCTCTAGCCTGAAGATCCCTCTTTTCTGCCAAGGGCTGCATACTTAATTGAAATAGCAGTAAGTGTTACAGGAAGAAATTGTGACCCAAGGACTCAGTCTTAAGTATGATACTGACTCTGATCAATCACTAGATCTGAAAAAGAATCCCCAGGGCAATGACTCTCCAGATATACAATTAATTGCCTGTTGAAAGAGAAGATAAGCACAAAAATGTCTCTAATTGAGCTGGTGACAAACAAGCACAACAAAAACATGAGAAAAGTCTCCATTTTAAGAGAATTTGAAGTGCTTTTTTTTCTGGTTTGTCATGCTTCACTCTGAAAATAATGCACTTCTGTAGACCCTAATTTATACAGAATGTGCACTGCCTATACAATGCTTATCAGAAAACAAAACCACCAAAAAAAAAAAAAAAAAAAAACAAAAAACATATTTCAAGACAGTATTTCTAGAATTAAAGTTCATATAATAAATTTCTGAATTTGTGGCCATGGTATCCCCCTTCCACACTTGTTAATTCTCTTGACTCTTGTTCTAATCCAGTTATTTGATACTTAGGTAAACAAAAGCACCATTTCCCTGCATTTTTTTCACTTGGTTATTTATGAGTTAAACCAGAAAAGCCGTAAGAATCTATCAACAATAAATTATTGATAATCAAAGACTTAGACCATCTAAAATACTCAGGTGGAAATGGAAAAGACTTCAGGGATTGTGATTAGACTGTCTAGAATACATTCTTATAATATAAAATTCAAAATTACCCTTACATTTACCACATTTTTATTTCCACACCTAAACAAAAAATAACTGAAAACAAAGTATCTGGTTATGAGTAAAATAGGAAGATAAGCCACCAAGAGCTTATGGGTCAGCATTTAAGGAAGGACAGGGAAGACTGGGGGGACTGCTGCAGGCTGACTGCACATGAAGACAGAGCAGGTGATGTCACTGGGACAGACAGGAGCAGCCTCGTATTCACAGTCTCTGGTCTCCATGAGGGACTTCAGCCACCTCACCACTTATTGGAAGGACAACACAGCAGGACACAAGCAATCCAGGAAAGAAGAAATTCTTTATTATGAGCGTGGTGAAGCCATGGAGGCCCAGAGAAGTGGTGGATGACACATCTGTGGAAGTGTTCAAAGTCTGTGCTGGGCTTTTGGGTGGCCTGGTCTGGTGGAAGGGGCCCCTGAAAAGGTAGCAGGGTTGGAACTAGATAACCTTTAAGGTCGCTTCCAACCCAAGCCTTTCTATGATTCTAAGAAACATCAAAAAGACATTGATGGGTATAGTTGCTGTGGAACAACAACAGAAACAACAGAGCTTAATGCTTATGATCAAGAGATCTCAGTATCACTAAGTCAACAGGTCAGTACCAAAATATTATTGCTAGAAATAATGTTTTGGAAGAAATTGTTCATTTTCTTTTTGGATGATCATCATCACTTCATTATCATGGCAGAAAAGCAGATGTCAATACCCCTCAAGAGATCAGTTGTGTTCCTGATAAAAAAGACTTAAAATAGCAGAAGAGAGATCAACACTAAGAATTGTATGTGCTAAAACAAACTTCTAGTGCAGTACAAAACTATTCTTCACTAGACTTAGAAGAGCAAATTTCCATTGTCAAGTGTTTTTAATGTCATCCATTATCATTTTGGGATAAGATAATTTGCCAGCTAATACTATATGAGAAACATAAAATGAAAACATATTATTTTCTTTTCTAACTAAAATAAGAATTGTTCTTCCATTGCTGCAATATCCCAAAGTCAATGAAAGAGAATAGGTTCCAAAAGCTGAGATGAAACAGAATAAATAAGAGGCATCTATCAGCAGCAAATTTCTTATTTGACGTTCTAACTTTCGTTGGAGTTGAATTCCTTCTGAGAAATTCAGTTCTACCCATATATTCCTATTGAGCTCTGTCTTGAAAAGGTTCAACAGATTATTTTACATAAAAATACCTTTAGATGACCTCCTAACCAACTTCTCAGAATTTAATCATCAAGTATTTAGTCATATACTTAATGATTTGCCATGATAAAAGTTTTTTCATTAGATCCCATTATAGTTTTTATACTTATTGCATCTACAAAACTCACTATAAAGTGCATAACTCTCCTTACTATAAAACTGAGCTGTCTGCTAAATCTGTTTCAGAGATAATAATTCACTAGATTTATAGTGAATATGTTCTAAATCCATCTAATTAGAGTGTCTTGGGAATAAAGGTTTCAAGAACTCTTATGACTAAAGCATCAATTTTAGCAATTTATGTGGCGTGTCTTTTTATCAAATTAACTCCTTTAGAACTGTAGTTGTTTATTGTTTTGCATCAGCTCCATAACTTGGGGAGGGGGATGGTACCAGTATCAGTTAGCTATCCTTACATTTGTCTTTAGAAATTATTAGAACCACTACAACTTTTTTAGATATTCTAAATGTTCTTAATAAGTGTAGAAAAAGAGCTTATATTTCATGACAATATCCCATAGTACATGGAAGGGAAAAATTACTTACTGTTGTTTTTTAAGGAAGAGATCTCTTTATTATATAAGAACTGTTATAGATCAATTCTTCTCTTCAGTTTTGGAAAGGCAGCAGCTTTTTTTTTATTACTGTTGTAGAATGACAGCTAAACAGACAATGCCATGTGCCAATGGAAAGATTGAGAGGAGTCGTTTGGCAGGGAGTGGATCAGGAAACAGGAATTATACTAGAAAGTGATAGAACTCTGGGAGAACTATCTTCCCAGGGTTGCTGTGCTGCCTCACTTAGTCAGGGACTTAACTCTGTAAGGTGTTGAGAGTTTCAGGGACTGATTCAGCAAAATACCCTGACATCAAATATGTCTTTAAATGTATCAATACAAAATGCCCAAGGTGTGACCAAAATATAGTATTATACAAATTTTTAAACTAGATTGATCATCAAGAGCTGTCTACAGAAGTCATATTGTACATAACCTCAGCACAGGAAGGCACCAGACTGTAAGCTTATTACACCTGCACAAACATTTAAAACTACACTCTGCAGAACAAATTAGTCTGAAGTATTTTCCATACAATGTCTGAAAATACCACCACAATGAGATCAATTGTTCTTACACTGTATTCCACTTTCCACTATAAGCAAGACAGGAGGCAAAAACATCAACTAGTCAGGAAAAAAATGAAGCAAAGCAAAACAAACCCTTCAAGCGTGCAAACCAAACCTTTGTCTTGTCTTGATGCTTAGATCATTACTCCACAGCCACACTCACATTACAGCATAAGGATGCCTGCAGGCATGTTAACTATGCCCCTGAGCCCTTCAGGATCACTAACCATTAAAATTCAGCAAACTGCATCAACAGCCGCTCAACAGAGAAAGGCACCAAATGCAGATAGATACCCTGAATGCTGACCATATGACGTGTTGATGATAAACTCAGAAAAAGCAAAGCAATTGTGGGTTTTTGTGAGCAGCCACATATAACAAGGCTACTCTTGAGAGTGTACACGGCTTAGCTGGACAGAAGGCTGATTCATTTTCTATTCAAAAATCAAAAAACTTGCTAATCATTGCTGACATACCATCTGCCACTATATAAGAGTATCCTGCACAAATAAGAGGATATACATTCACTTGCAAGTGCAGAGACAGAAGCTAGACATAGCAATTAAGGACTTCAGACATGGCCAGGATAGTGAGTTACCTGCAATGAAAAAACTGAAGTTCGCAGGGGTCTTAGGTACAGGCAGAACTAGAAAACAATTTCAATGTTTCTCTTTCTTTTCCTCATCTCCTGTCATAAGCAAACAAATAAAAATCCTTAACTCTTCCCCATGTATTTCACTTGAGGAATGGGTAAATGCAACAGACTAACTTTAGAGAGAATGGGTGAAATGTAACAGAACAACTTTAGGGAAAATCTGTTGCAAACCAAATCACCTTGAAGAGAGAGGATACAAGCAAGAGGCTTCACTATGAGACATTGATAACAGGATCCTGGTACTTGTTAACTCTTAAAGTTTATCAAAAGTTACTCAGGGTCTCCAGCTCTTACTGAAAATTGAATTATTTCTTCTCAGAAAATATAAACAGGAATGAAATCTCTCATACAATTTGGTCCTTTACGTTTCAACAGTTCTTCAGTAATTACTTTCTAACTTGAAATAAAGGGGCTTTTAGGTTATTATTTGAACAGTTATTTTGTCAGCTGAAGAGATGATGGATGAAACACTTGTACAAGGATCTGCTCTTGGAAAATCTAAACCACAGTACCTTAGTTTAAGAGTGGCAAAATTGCTGTGCATTAGCCATATTACCAGACTCATAGTCAGTGTCCAAGATAGGGTGACAGACATGTTTTATTATCTTTTTAGTACGCCTGTTCTTTATCTCAAAGATTTAAGTCCAGGTAATATAGACACGTTATCTTGGTAGCTGTCTTGAAAGTTTTCTTGAGTTTCAAAAGCCAGCAACGTTTCTCAAGAGACCTTAGTCAAAATGGTTCAAGCAACCCACAACTGTTCCACAACACCTATAGCACTAAAACATCCCATGTAAAATCAACCAAGATATACCTATGTGACCTCCAGCCTCACCCAGCAATGTGAGCAGTCATGGGCTATTTATCTTATATATTTTTTAATATTATGAAAAGTATTTTTACAAAGATCTTTCCACTAAAACAGGTATAAGAAAGACCTAGCAAGACAAAGACAGTGCATATCTAATGATGCAAAGCATAAACATTTTCATTTTGTTAGATTAACACATATAACAATTCCTAATATCAAACCACTCAGCACATACTACACAGGTCCTAATACAGATCTTTTCACTCAGATGGCATTTTTTTAAAAATAAAAAGTCCTCATATTACAGGTCTACAAGAGAAGAAGCAAGAAAATAGATATCTCACCACAGTTCACAAACCAGATGTTTTAGTTCATGAATAGTTCATCACACTATTCACCTTCCAATGTCAATAGTAGTAGACAAGATGGGTGTATGTTTTTCAGAGTCTCAAACTTTTTTTTTTCTAGAGTACAGCTCATAAGAAGCTCTCCTAATAAATAATTTGGAGCTGAATTTCCCTCCAGTGAAATTGCATTCTGAATACTGAGTGTATAGAGTATGTTAGAAATTGCAGTTTCTTTCTTTTCACTTAAGAAACATTCTGTATTTCAGAAGGCAAAAATTCATCTCTAGAGTTTACAATTTTTTAAAAAGAAGAGAAAGAAAATCCTCTTGGGTGACCTCACATTCTGGTGCATTAACAGTGAGCACAGTCAATACAGTGAACTATTCTTAGTTAGCAGGAAATTCACAAGCATCAGATGAGGAACAAAGAGACGTGCCCCACATTACGTAGAACGGAGGCACTAATTGGAGCAAAATATTACTTTGCTCAAAGAAAAATCATAGGTTATAGCTGCACTACTGTTTTGAGTCACCAGTTAGACCCTAATAAAAGGGGTGAGTTTTAGACCCTGATTGATTTCTGGGTGCTGTGCTGAAAAGAAAGTATTGGAGCACAGTCCACCCACAGTGCACTTAAAGTGATTCATTGCTGACAGGCAATAAAAGAAATATTGTTCCTCTTCTCATTTAGAAGAGCAAGAATAGCTGTATGCAGTTTTATTTCTGAACTTGATAAGTGAAAAATGACTCATTTTATTAGATAAAGACCATTTTTAAAAGCTTGCTCCTATAATTTGCATATTTTGAAAATGAAATTAGTTCATAACGAAATGGTTAAATATAGTATTATGAGATAGGTGAAAGCCTGTAGAATATAAAAGAAGGTTACACACAGGAATTAAATAAAAAGGGAATGTACTAAAAAGGAAAACTTGTCTTGAATTTTATACCCCTTCCCTGCGCTTACAAATGGATGTGCCAATCAAAACTGCAACTGCAAATTACTTTATCATACATGTGACTCACAAAGCATATAAACAAATAACCATGTACTTCTATTGCTTTGCTAGTTCTATCCCCCAAATCAGGCAGGAAATGAAGATTTTTCAGGTTAAGAGTATGTCCTCAAATGCATATACTCTTTTTTCTCTCACATGCACACTTTTAATTAATGTATATTGGCTGTATAGTCATCTTTCTTCCCTCCATCCTTTTCCCAGCTGTGACATCAAAAAAGAGCAAGTGGTGAAGAGGTAAGAGATGACTATATACCCAAGCTGGAAACATTTCTGTCAGGCTGTTTGCCTGGGTGATAATACATACCTAAGAGAGATTTTGAAAAATCACATTGACACCATTAAAAACTCACAGAACTACCACTTTGCTGTGTACAGTCAAATTATTAATATCCTCTCTGTTGCCAGTTGTTTAACTTTAAAAGTTTAATTTAAGGGGAATACTGTGGGAAAAAAAATAACTTCTAGGAGTCAGAGTAGGAGTCAGAAAAGATGATTTAGTTTTTAAGTCACCAAACTGGAATTCAGGACAGGCTGTTCAATCGTGTCCACTGCAGACATTCTGTGTATTTTTAAAACCATCTAATTGAATCTCTCCATAAATATCTTTTGTCTACAGCTTATTCAGTCTATATATAGTTTATTCTGATCTCTTTGGGGAAAGAAGCAGGGGTTTATGTGTACAAATTCTGCACATAGCTCACAGGACCTTGCAATGGCCACTCAAACCTGGAAAATGAATAATGAGGTTGTATGACCTTTCTGCTTTGCCCATTACTCATACCTGAGAGAAGCCCCCAGTGAACATCTGCAAAGCAAACTAATCATTCTTCTCTCCAAATCTTTGTCCCTGCAGATGCTTACAAAAAAACACAATAGCATCCAGAGATGGTGTGCTCAGAAGCCAGTGTGGAACCAACCTGTCTCATCTCATGTTTTATTCTGGTTTCCAATTTTCCTTTTGCTTTTAAAAGCAGATATTGTATCTTTCTCCTGTGTTTAAACAATGTCTACAGCAAAGGGAGTACTGATCCACTGGGATTATGGTATTCCTGTGTTACCAAAAATGCCCAGCTCCAACACATTGCCCTGCTTGTCCCTGGGGAGTCCCTGCCCCTCCCTACAGAGCCTCCAAATTTTGTAGCACCTGGCTGTGATTTTGGCACATCACATTGTCCAGAGGAGTCATGGATGACCCAGTGATGGAAGTGGTCAAGGACAAGCTGGATGGAGCTCTGGGCAGTCTGGACTATGGAAGGTGTCCATGCCCATGGTCGGGGGATTTGAACTTGGTGACCTTTAAGATCCCCTCAAACCCAAACCATTCTGTGATTCTATGATTTATACTCATTTGAAAAACAGCAATAGAATGGAATCCTGTTTAAGCCTCCTATCTTTATGGTAGTTTACATTAAAGTAATTTTACATTCTATATAAAATTGGTAATAATAAGCACTAAAATTGTAAGCATTTGGCTACAAATTATTTGATGGTATTATTTTGCTCAATTTTTCTTGATACGTGATCTCAGTAGAAGTAGAGTCTCTCATTGGAACTTAACTCAAAGTACAGCTACCTCTACTTCTTTTAGGATGTGGCAGGACAGAGTGAATTGTAATCAAAAGAATTGCAATTTTTTTAGATTTAATCTTATATTTCTTTCTAAATAAAAATCATTTTAGTGCTCTTTAATCGAGCTGACAAACTTAAAATTAGTGTAAAAGCATAAGGGAAGAAAATGAGCACATCTAGAAATGAGAAACAGTGAATTTTGATTAAAAAAAACTTTTGAACAAAGACTGGAAGGAAATAGATTAGTTTTTTGAAGGAAGCTCATTGTTCCTTTAAAACATTTTGAATCACTACCATATATCATGAATCATTTTCATGAAAATATTCATAACATTTACAAAGTGATGCAGCATTCCAAACTTGCAATTATGGAAAAACTGGTAAATTTTGTAATGCAAAATTATTCACTTAAAGAATGAACTTAGACAGACGTTAATAAATGTATTTTGTTTCGTTTTCATTTGGGGAACGTTACTTATATTAAACCTAGTCGGTTGCCCAAATGTCCGTAAAAGCCTATGAAGGAAAGAGCAAAACTGTAACACCTTGAAAGCCAGTCTAACTTTTCCTAATGAGATCTTGCTGATCTGAGTAATTTTAGGACCATGTTTGGCCTATGTAAGAAGTTGGAGAATAGTTATTGAATCAATGTGAAGTCCAACTATTTTGAATAATTTCACATGTGATCTCTTGAATCCACTTAATGACACATAAAACATGCAAATTTATGCACCAGCACAGAGTGAGTTCTGTATCTAGCACAGTAGCCCATAAGTTAAAGGTTCTGTTCAAAAAATTTCTCTCTCCTTACAACAATTGCAGAAAATCGCATTCAAATTTGGAGTACGGATGTTTGGCAATTTAGGTTCTGTCAGTACAGTTTCCATTTTAAAAGTTGGAAATGGAGTGAAGACCTGTGATTGGCATCAATTATTTCAGTAGCAAACAAATAATTCTGATTTTTAATTCCAACTCAGTAGATTAAACATCATGCAAGGATTGCAGGTGGTCAGTAGATAATGAAAGTTCCTGTTTACAGAAAATATCTTCATATTGACAAAGTGATCTTTACCTTACATTAAGAAGCAGTGGAGTTCTTTGTTTATTGAGATATTCCAGAAAACCCTTGTGTTACGTTAGAGATTCAGTTTTGGGTTAGAGCAAACACAGCTGAGAAAAGCTTGAAGGAACCCTGCAAGTTGCTCTGGAAATGCACAGCCATGTTTCTTGGAATATTGCTCTGTGGATTTGACTGCTGCTAAGGACAGCTCTGGGCTCAGATGAAGTCACAAGCTGCCCAAGGCAGGGCACTCCGAAAGGCAGCAGAGCACCATGGCTACTCCATCTCATCTGTCTGTGGCAGCTCCCCAGTCTGTCAGGGTTGCTATCACACTTACCTAACAAAGAGGCAAAAGGTCTCTTTTGTTGGAGAAAAAAATAATATAAACACACCTGTATTTCCACTACTTCCTCATTCTTTACCTTGACAGTATGTTTATATCAATGGAAAAAGTTCAAGGATAGTTAAGCACACACACTCTTACACACACACACGCACACACACACATATTAAAAAAAAATTAAGAAAAACTAAACAAACAAAAACCTCTCAAATTATGAGGACAAATGTTTGATCTCCAGATTAGGGTCTCAAGCTATAATTACCACTTTTCAGTTAGGAAGATGTTAAAATCTCTGATTTGATCATAAAAAATGCCATTTAAATGTGTATGTCCAAGACACAAGGCATATATATCTCTCTTTTTCTCTAATATAGGCCAGATGTTTTTGAAACACTAAATTCTGTGAAAACTTCTCCATCAAAGGGCATCTCATTTTAGATTAAGCCTAGCTGTATTAAATCAAGTTCTTTTAAGGAAAAATTGTTCACTATTGACCCAATTATCTAACTTCTGTGTGTACTTACCTGCCCACATGTACTCTGGCAAATGCTATAATTATCCTGATGAATCACAAATAGAATTTACATTTTACCTTGCAAGTACTGGAAAGCATTGACTGGAGCATGACTTGATTATATAAATGCTACCTTATTTCCAGGAATGACGACAGAGCCGGTAAAAGTTTTGTTAAATATAGCCCTAAATGAGCCACTCTGTTTGGCAGATAGAGAGAAAACAGAAATCAGAAAAACACTGTGAAAGAAAATAACAAAAGAGGAAAGACTTTAAAAAGTCACCATAATCTCGTGTAAAAGCTGTAAGACAAAGAAAACACCAATAAAGCTGAAATTTTTAAAAGCCTGTGTAGGAAGGATTTAAAAGTGGGAAGACAGAAAAAAAATTACATAATATAATACTTTTCTCCTCCAGTTTTCTAGTGTACTTACAGCCACTCATTTCCACACAGCCTATACATATGATGCCACCGGAAAACCCCCTGCAATTTCTGCCAGTGTTTATTGAAATTTATACTCATCTTACCCTTGGGTAACACAACCCCGAAGGGCACTTGTTACAAATCCCTGTGACTAAAGGACACTATTTTTTTTTTCTTATAAAGATGTAGTGTCATGACAAAATTGAGCTATGTTATTTCTTTGGAAAACTCTTCAACTTATGGAAACCAGAATGCTAGAAGGACATGAAACATTTGCAAGGCTATTAAGAGAAATAGACAAGACTGCCCTTGAGTTCTGTGCAGTAGGATCCAGTGGATAACACCAGCCTTGCTTTCCTTTGGCTTTTCTTTTTTGAAAGAAATGTTAGAAAATACTAGATTTTAGAAATCGTTCAGTGAACTTCCATCCATGGCTTAACTGTGGCTATACCTCCATACAGCGGCATCTTGATTTATGAAGGAATGTTTATTTAGAAATATGTTCAGGCAAATACTTCATAGGAATATTTCTGGGAAGTAAACACTTTTTTCTGAAACAGCTACTGATTACCTTAATAACTTCTAAGCCACCTCCGAGTTATTAGGTTACCAATCAAAATCTATTTTTTAATACAGATTCACATTCTCTAAATATAAACTTGAAAGGCATCTAGAAAAATAATATCTATTTGAACATAGTTTAGATTCCAATGCATAGGACTGAATCGAAGCTCTGTTTCTCACTCATTTTTTTTAATGTTGATTCTCTCTTTTATAATCTTCATTAGAATATATTAGTGGGGGGGTTATTTTGGAGGGGGTTTTGATTTTTAAATTCTTTATTCTTTTAGGTACTGTTCACTACAGACTATGGTAAAGATAATAGGCTTATGAGATTGAAAGAAGTGAAGCTGGAACAGACTGTAAATACACTGAGGAAAAGATTATAACTCCAGAGAAATTAGGACAATGAATGACCTGAAAAAAGAGGAATACAAAAATCATTAAAGATACGTGCTGGTGGGAATAAACCAAATCACACAAATAGAGAATGGCAAAACTGCTGTTGAAATTTAGTCCCTAGTGAATTCTGACTTGAAAACAGTCAACAGGGTGGTGTAAAAAATCTGCAAAACACAATGCACTATGCATAAAAAGGAGTCTAACAGACAGATAATGCATCTTCTCCAGTCTATACTATTAAGTCTTTAATAATGTCTTAACCCAGTCAGGAACCACAGCTCAGGAAGGGCACAATTGATGGCAGAGTCCAGAGAATGATCCAATATCTCAAAACCATTCTCTGAGAAAAAGCTAATAGGAAGGCTGAAGAAAGTATGAAATATATAAAATCTTACTTCTTTCATACCTTTGCTCAAAACATCTCCTGAAAACTGATACATTCAGATTCTTCCCACCCTATTTTACCATTATCTATTCTTCAGTTATAGTAAGGTCATATTTTTGTAAGGAAAATAGTTCTGATTACATGCATTAGAAAAATCTAACTCTTGCTAAATGCAAAACAGACTAGAAACCAAATTTGTGAGCAAGAGGAGAAAAAAATCCAGTGTTGATAGTTGCTTAAAAATATCTATCTACAAACCATAACAGAAAGGATCAGCGAAATGTTAACAAAATATAGTTTTGTCATATTTCTATTAATAGTGAGAACAATATATACACAAAAAAATGCCTGAAACTCTGATAATAATTACATTTAAAAAACAGCCAAAGGTTCTAGCTTACTTTCAAAATCTGGAGAGTTTTTCTTTAAAGTTGAAACTAATTAAAATTTTTGTCATCACTGGATGTCAATTAATGATTTTGTACTGACCTTAGTGAGCACAGATGTTTTGCAAGGTGCATTCTGTTAAAAGCGATTGATGGTCTGAACAGTTCATAGTAACTATCTCTGTCTTCCTCGTCTCTGTCTTTCACATACCTTGAACTAATTAAAGCTAGGAGTGTTTACTAGTAATTTAATCAAAAACTAATTAATCTTCACAATCACTGAAATTGCTTTGACTTGGCACAACACTTGGGTTTCCAAGATAAATTGTGAATTAAACAATAAAGAGCACTGATATGAGCAAGCTTGAAATGTGAATTTCTGAGTGAATGCAATCAGAGAAGGTTTAATCATTCACAGGTACAAAGAGTGGCTATGGGAAATGGAGATGAACCTGTAAATTAGGCAATTTCATTTCATTAAAGGAAATGAAATCTTGGAACTGCAATGAGGATGAATTCAGCAAGGTTTGGTCCATTTCCCTGCACTTCATGTAATCCCATGCAATTTTATTGTTTTCACTTCAGAATATTCCCATTCTATTTTAGCACTTCGTTACATCAATTTCTTCTCCTGTCTCTTGCTTTCACTTTCTTCCCTTGTAGGAAATGGAAAGATAGAAACTTCTACAGATACTGAAGGGTTTGATTTGCAGCCTTGGAAGAAGCTTGGATTGATGTAAAAATAAAAGTACGCAGAGGTTAAACAGAGAAATTATAAATTTATGTTTCTATAGCTGTAAGTAAAAATATGCCTTAAGTAAGAAACTGTATTAGGAAAGATAATGAAGGTTTTTAGAGTATAGTAATGTAATTGTAAAGAGTAAGCTAAGAGTTTAAACGTTATTATAGAAGCATATGTGTATACATGTAGTAGTAATCCATTGGATAAAAGTATAAGCAATGCAGCAGAATTAAGTAAAGGTGATAGGTTAGAAAAACAAACTTTGTGGCAACTTTCCATTGGATTAGAATGCTATATTCTGCCTTGTAACAAAGAAACTTGTGACTACTTTCAGCTATGGCCAAATTCATGCTCCTCTAAAATGTCACTGCTTTTGAGGCTGATGTTTGTCTGAGTAATAAATTGTGTTTAGCCCAACAGTGGTCTCATCCCTTCATTAAAGTATCAATAATATTCCCTGATTTCAGGATTTCAAGGAGTATAATTTCGGAAAGATTTAGTCCATTTCACTTAAAATAAGAACACCCCACTGTCCCAAGGTTGCTCTCAGCACACCTTTCCTCTCTGCACTGTGCATGCATTGGGCCCATCAGCAAAAGGCTGTTTTTACTGATGTTTTTATGGTTAGGCTTGAAAAATCCACAAAGCCTGGAGTTTCAGGAACATTGACACTGCAAAAGGCATGCCATAGCACTGCCCCAACATTGCTCCCTCCACACATTTCTTCTTGGCACCAGACTCAGAAAAAGGTGGCTTTTAGTGCTCCACTTAGGATTAAGAAAACCACAGAGCCCACAGCTCCAGGCACACTGACACTACAAGACGAATGGTGAGGGGAGCATGGCACTGCCTCAACATTGCTCCCTCCATACTTTTCTCCTAGGAAACACCTTTGTGATTTGAGCCTCAGCAAAAGGCTGTTTTCAAGGTCATGATTAGGGATAGGTAAACCTAAAGGTTAAAATTTAAAAGAGAAAAAACACTAGGCCACCAAAGATATTGAAACTACAAGTCATGCAAAAGTGGAGTACTTTAGGTCATCTCAATACATTTGATTTCGACCACTTATTTTTCTGATTTTTTTTTTAATTTCATTCAATTGAATTTAAATTCCCTTAAAGTTGACCCCACTTAGTTTGTTTCACTTTCTTCTCTGATTTCAAGGTTTCCTTCCCTTTCCTGAAAGGAACAATTTCTTTTCAGGAACGGGAAGGAAACATTGTGATTTTGATGAGGATTAAGTGGGCAGACTACAGTCCATTTCCCTGCACTTCATGTCATCCTAGCTGCTCTTGTTGTTTTCACTTTTTTTTCAGAATGTTCTCTTCTTTTTTAGTATTTCATTTCTTTAATTTCTTATCCTGTCTCTTTGTTTACACTTTTTCGCTGATTTGGGGGTTTCAATGCCAATAATTTTAATAATTTTCTCATTTTTCCTACACTACATTTCATCTCAGTCAATATTTTTCTAGACAATGCATTGGAAAAAATAATACTCTTTTTTCCAATTGCATTTGATTTAATCATAAATCCTAGCTGGAGTCTTTGCTCCACAGCCTCCTCTGATTCCAAGCTTTCATTCCCTTTCTTGAAAGGAAAGATTTCCTATCAGGAAAAAAATGATATCTTGTGATCTTAATAGGGATCAGTTGGGCAAGATTCAGTCAATTTCCCTGCATTTCATGTCACCCCAGTCTCTTTTATAAGTTTTGACTTTCATTTCCTTTATGTAAATATATAATATATATAAATATTTTAAATGTATTTTTACATTTTATACTATATAAGATTTACCCTTTTATATATTTAGCGTTTCCTTTCTTCAATTTCTTCTTCTGTCTCTTTAACTATCTTCCTGGATTTTAGGAATCAATGGCAAAAATATTTGTAAGCTTCAGTCATTTTTACTACATCCTATTTCAACTTACTACATTCAGTTGAAGTTGGTCCAATGACAAATTTGCATTCATTTTTTTTTTTTACAAATCCATTTCATTTAATTGTATCTCCATTCCAGAATGTTTGTTCAAAATCTTTTCACTTTTTATGATTTCATTTCCTGAAAGAAAGAAATCTAGAAATCTGAGAAGAAAGTGTAACAAACACTCTGGCAAGGAGATATGAGCAACTAAAATGCAATTGAAATAAACCAGAAAATTGCCAAGCTTTGCTCCATTTCACTGTGCCACTTTTCGTCTCAGTATATTTTTTGGTAGTCACTCCTTTTCTAAATTTTGGGGTTTTTTCACAATTGCATTTGATTTGATCATGTTTCTTTTCCATAGTGTTTGTTACTCTTTCTTCTGTGATTCCAAGATTTCCATGAGGATCAGTTTGGGTCCACTTCCCTGCACTTCATGTCATCCTAGTCACTTTTATTGTTTTCACTTTGTTTCAGAATTATTTTTTTTAGCATCTTATTCCTTCAATTTCTTCTCCACTCTCATTCTTTACCTTTCTTTCCTTATTTTAATTGCAAATATTTTTTCAAGTTTTGGTCCTTTTCACTGCATCTCATTTTTTTCTGACTACTTTTGTTTGTAGTCAGTCTATTTCCAAATTTACTTTTTTTTGTTTTTTTCCCAGTTGCATTTGATTTGGTCATATCTCCTTTACAGAGTGTTTGTAGCATGCCAAGACCATGCAAATTCTTGAAGCCAGCTGAACCAGGATTAGGCTGTCTTTATGCTGGTCAATTATTTTATACTCTCACTGGAGCCAGCTACATAGTAAAAGTGTCACTTTTGGACCCCGATTCAATTTTTAACTCTGTTTATGCAAGGTACTGTTTCAGAGTGATCCAGTCCAGTGTCCAATGCCCTTCCTAAGTATTAAGTTCAAGGTAGAGGTGTACAGGATGTAATATCCTTTTAGTTATTCTCAAAGGCTATCTTACAGATACAAGGGTTGGTATTCAGACTGTGCTAGGTAGGGAATGCCATTTTCTTTTGTTCACGCCATTAAAGTGTCAAGGTACAAGAGATTTCTCACAGTTCCTCAGGTAATAATCTACCCACCTAAGATAATTTGGCTAAGATATTTGATTGTATCATAAGCAATAATTATTTGGCTCTTTTGATTCTTAAAACTGTAAGATCAAACACCAGAGCCCTAAAATAATATCAAATTTTCATTCAGCATCCTAAAGTGATTAATCTTAATTTGTTTGCTCTGAAGATCAACACTTCAAAATGTCAATTTTTTCTTACATACACCCTTTCCCTCCCCCTCTATAGCTCAAGTTCATTTATATTTTTTGGAATACTTGGATCGAGTGGCATCTTATATGAAAGAAGTCAGGTAATCCAAAACCAGGTCAAAGGACTAATACTATTTTCCCCTTAGTGAAGCTTCAGCAAAACGTAGCCAGCCAGTGTCCCAGAACCCTTTCTGGGATTTAATCAAAGAAGGGCTGAAAGTGCCACAAACATAAACAAGAGATGCTGGAAATTTCCAGAGGGACATGATCATGAGTTTCTAACTTGACTTTGGTAACCTGTTTTTACTTTTCCAAATAACATTTTGGCCCCCAGCTACAACAAAACTCTGAATGTGGAGCACAGTACCTGTACTTTTTCCTCTCCTCAGCTTGTGAACAGCTTACTGAAAAACACCTCTAATTATTTCAAGTTTTTTTAATGGCAGACAGCTTTGGCAATTATGCAGCTAAATCAGATTTCTGGATGTAATGCAATTTCTGGAAACTGAAAAAATAATATAGCTATTTAGAACCCTGATAGAAGAAGACTTGTTCTCAGGTTTCCTCTAGGAAGAAGTTTGGTGTTTTCTTTAACCCAGTTTCCTATCAGTGGTCCTGATTTCCAATGGAATCCACACAAAACTGCATCTATCCAAGGGAAAATATACTGTACCACAGCCAGGAAGCAAGCCTCTGGGAAAAAAGGAAGATTTTGCAGATGAAAACCAGCTGACCACAAGCCCAAGCAATGACACTGATCTCAGGGTTTTCTCTAACACCCTTCCATTTGTCTTGGAGATAACTTGTTAAAAAATGCATGCAAAACATCTTCTTTCAATAAACAACAGCAAAAGGCTGTTCCTTCTCTGGATTTAAAAATACTTTAGCACTCACTAAACATTAACCAAACTTACATCGATCAGCAGGAAATCTTTTAGTAATGCTAATGAGCTTTGTGTTGAAACAAGTAAAAGTTCCTGTCTTTATCACCTGTTATCATCCTCTAACAATAGAATTACATTCAGACATTCAAAACAGACTATAATTAGTTCCTAAACTTATGATCACCATACCCTTTGCTCCTAAGGGAATCATAAGAAATACTTGATTTGTTGGTTAGGTTTTTTCAGCTCTCACTCTTTTTTTTTTTTTTTAATGTGAAATTATAAGATTTTTATAGAGTAATGTATATTTGCCATTGTCACTGATGGAAAAGAGTATTGATTACAGCATATGTTGTTTCTTTCCAGTCTCCCAGCTCCAGGCAGCAATTTCATCCATTGCTGCCTGTAGCTGAATAATTAGCTTTTCAATAAATGAGCTTCTGGTGGAGACAGAATGGAAGAATTAGCAATTTGCCTCCACACCTTCAGTGCAAATGTTGCCTCTCAGGGGAATATTACATCTGTTTCCCAACTGTAGCTGAAACTATGCATCAAGCAAAAGAAATACTGGCTACAAAAAATCAGATCAGATGCTGCAGCAAACTCAGCTTAAATCATTGTCTCAGCAGTGGAATTGCTGGGGGTTTAATCATTTTATTAACAAAACATCTATCAGTGTAGAACAAAAACCTGCAGTATGGTAAACAATGAAGTCAGATATTAGATATCAAATAAGAATTTTATTCCCACTTCCAAGGAACCATGGCACTGAGCAGCTCTCACTGGAACAGGGACACAAGGACTAAGAAACTGCTGCCATGGGTGATGCAGAGGAAATGGTGGGGCAGAGGAAAACCAGTAAGAGGAGCAGAGGAGCAAGAGGAGGGCTTGTGAGGCCTCCCCAGCAAAAGGGGAGGTGAAACCATGATGGGGGAGGAGAGGTGATGGACTGATACTGAGCTCAGAAGAGGGGGAGCTCTTCCCCAAGGTGCTTGATTGTTTATTTTCTCTTATAACCTGGATCAGTGATGAAAAGTTTGTGTTAACTAGAAATAATCAGGAAAATTAAGAGAAGTTCCTTGCTGAGCTACTTTTGCCTACTGCAATGCGTAATACAGACATTATGTCCTTATCTACCAATCATCTACATGCCGATGTTGTGTGACTT
Organism: Cinclus cinclus; assembly: GCF_963662255.1. NCBI lineage: Eukaryota > Metazoa > Chordata > Aves > Passeriformes > Cinclidae > Cinclus > Cinclus cinclus. The sequence goes on along the minus strand of NC_085046.1, from coordinate 94,818,094 downwards.
TTAGAGCTTGAGTCAAGTTTTTATTCCATTTCATAGCCATATCTCATGACTACCATTATCAACTGAGAGGAAAACTACTTCTGCTCAGTCCACTCAAATGAAAAAGATCCCAAAGTCACAAGTTCAGGCTATGTGTAAAGAACTAACTGTAAAGAACAGGGATTTTCTTGTCCTGGTATAGTCGGGCTGCCCAAATAAGCTTCAGCTGATTCTCTGCCATATCATTCTCCTTCCTATTAGAGAGCTCTTAAATTATGGTTTATATCACCTGACTGGTTGATAGGGGGAAAAAAAAGCTCAAAAGCCTGAAAATTGACAGGTAGGTAGGTAGGTAGGTAGGTAGGTATGTATGTATGTATGTATGTATGTATGTATGTATGTATGTATGTATGTATGTATGTATGTATGTATCTTAATATCTTAAATATGTTATTTTGCTGATAAACACAGAACTAAAGCAGGATATGTAAAATCTAAGTTGGAAAGAAGCTGTCAATCCTACTTCACCAGTGTTTTGGGATAGGATCAGTTTTACAACCCCAAGTCACTAAAGCCACAGTCCTCACATAATTTTGTTTGTATCTTGTAACATGAGTGTGAATGCTCATTTGTTTGAAATTTATTAGAATGACAATGTCCAAGGATATTTACAGAAGTCAACTCTCAGAGAGCTACATAAGACAAAATACAGCATCACACCTCTCAGAAATTGCATTTTCACTTGCATTTCTGGGCTTAGATTTTTGTCATGTATTTGGATCTAGAAGTGAGAGACTGTAACCATAATACATAAACAATAAAAATAGCTGAAACTTGAAAGCACCATAGGTCTAACTATAAGAATTAGAATTGGTAAGATGGAAGCAAGAATGAAAAGCCTGAGTGGTTTATTTTTCTATTATATATATATTTGGGTTCAGAAGTCAACTTGTATAATTTACTAAGCACAGCCATCATTAGGGACTTAAAGGGACTCTAGTGCAGTTGCCCATTTGCTGTGAGCACGTTTTCCTGTCATCATACTATGACCTGCAACCAAAAGGGTACATCTAGTCAACAAATGCCTTTGCAGACATAGGCATAAACTCCTGGGAGCTGGTAAGCACAGACATGAATAAATGCCACAATTTTAGAGGAACTTCTTCCACTTTTCATATTAAACATACCCTAACCATACATCCCTCAGGAAGACAGGTACTCCATGCTCACCACATGAATTTATTTGCTGGAGACTTCCATCTAGGGTGGGATTCATTTTTTCTGCCTCCTAAAAGATCATTGATAAGTACTCAGAAACCATTCCCTACTATTATTACTGGAAATGTGATCAAATTCAGCATAAAAGTTTGCAATTATTATGCATTAGAGCTCATTTGGATTAAGTCTGTATCATTCCAAGGGGTTAATTTCTAATTTTAATTTCATTTTGGAACCAGCTTCTTTCCTTCCCATAGTGGTACTCAAGTTGTATTCATAAAAGAAATAGTTTGACACACCACATAGGGATAATTAAAACTCTCATACACATGAGGATCTTGTTAGTGATTTAATTCTACATAAAAATATTTACTAAGAGTAAGATAAAATAATTACCATACAAGTAAGATTTTGTCTACTTAAAAAAAAAAAATCAAATTTAACCTACTCTCTTTCCCCTCCTCTGAAAAAAAAAATTAAGATAGCAGCATACATAGTCTAAGTCTAAGAAATCTTCATTATATTGAAAGCCCAAATCATATACTAGCTAAATTTCAGAATTCAAGTTAGAATAACATGCAGGAAATTGCAACTGCAAAGACAGGAGTATTTTCACCTTGGATATATAAATGAAGATTGTACTATGTTTGTCATAGGCAGGAGGGGACGGGGGATAAAGTACTTTTTTAGTAGGTACATTAAGTGCTAGATTCAAATGTTATGAAGAGAATATTTCTGCACTAGAAAAAAATTATTTTTTTATACCCCACCATACTGATGTTCAATGTTACAGCCAGCATAGCTTTAAATGTATTTTTATCCACATCATAACTCATTTTGTTTCCAGAAACTTCTAATAAAAAAACAAACAACAGGTGTTTACTATGGCTTCTCAAAAAAAAAAAAAAAAGTGATTAAAAACAGGTTTTAAAAATTGGATTAATATGATAACATTTAGCTGGTTGTTCTCAAGATTACCCTGGTGACTTCAACTATAAAAGTAATTCTGCCCACAATATTTTAGGTAATGCTTACTATTACAGCCAGAAGATGAATTTTCTAAAAAAACTAAACTTTTAAAAAAGTGAAAGGCATTTAAAAATTTAAGACAGCCACTGGTAAACACGTCCTGAGAGAAATTTTGCATCAGGCAAATGTTTTGGTGCCTTTGGGGGATGTATTAGAAATATTAGGTATAAGGTCAATATAGACAGCAAGAGAAAGCCCCCCTGCCGGAGCTTCAAAAGCATTTTTTCCAGCAGAAAATTTGTGGATTAAGGTAGGGAAGAAGAGAAAGGATACATCTGCAAGTGAATTGGGCCTGGGAAGCAGCAGCCAAGGAAAAGAGCTGGCTGCAAAGGGTCCTGCTTCAAGAGAAAGTTTGCACAGGGCTGTGCATCCCAGGGGCCATAGATTTTTTTGGGATTAGTTTTAGAATGTGAGTGGAGGGAAAATGAGAGCCTTCATTCTCCTGTGAGTGAAGCTACCAAGTACTTGTACTCTTAGGTGTGTGCTTCCACTGCTTCCGAGCTGAGGGAAGCTTTCCTTCATTTATTGAATTGTGGGGGAGGAAGTTTGAGTTTAAGGTAAGGTTGTTCTCATGTTTCATCAGGTCAAGCTCAGCTATATCAGCTGTATTCTCTGAACAGCCCAGTCACAACAATCTTGTGATGGTGGACTTGACCTTTCCTCTGTCGCCCTTTAATACCAATATTCAGCTGTCAAAAAAAACAAAAATAAAAGCCACTGGCCATTTGACTTAATATTCATTCATTTGTTTTGCATTTTCAGCAGTTAAACTCCTTGCTTTTGGTCATTTTATTCTATAACTTTTGTCCTAGGACAGAAACAGAAAGGGAGTTAGGAAGCTCTATTTGTTCTTTGCAGTTAAATTCTCATTTTAGTTACAGGGGCATCAATCTGCTATGTCAAGTAAAATAGTGAAGTTATTATAGTGAGTAATGGCTGAAAACTAATTCACATTGCCTGAATCATAGCAAATGACAGGGTGTTTCAAACAGTTCTTAAATCAACTCTCCTCTGTCCTGAGAGGCATTTTAACCTGTATCTTTATGACACTACCTATTAATTGGTTCAGTACCAGTAAGAAGCAGCACTACTGGAAGATAGATTGTAAAGGATCTTCCTAATAGCAGCCACACTTGCTACAGCCTGGTCTTTCCAAAACCATGATTCCCTTGTTGCCTCTTCCTGGGGTTCTCTACTGGATGCTACACAAGCACTTTCTTCAGTAACCATGGGAACCAAACCCAGAGCATTATTTGGGATGCACAGGCTTGACCAATGTTTTTAACTCACAGCAATGCTTTGTTTTAAGGATCCAGGCCTATTAACATAGAGGTTTTTACAAATTAGTGGTTTTCCTACTTGAAAAACACAGTAAAGGTCAGCTGTTCAAAATACTAGTTCTGCATTTCAAGCAAAGATTTATAGTTCTGCATAGAAAACTGTCCTTTTCAGTGAATAACCACAGCAGAAAAAAAATAAAACCATCTATCATGAACACATGAATCTTTTAGTAATCCCATAACCAATTTAAACAATGCATCCCTGAAAATGGAAATCCTGAGTTCTCTTTCTGTGCAACACATTGGCTGTTAATCTTGTTTGAGACAGCTAAACCACCTGTGCCTCAATCTCTGTGCATTAACCTACATCAAATACAAAAAATATCTGGTTGCTGAGCCATTTCATCCATTGAGGTTTGTAAATCTCCTTTCCCATACAGAAGTAATGCAGAAAATATTAATATTAAAAGTTATGATTGCTCATACTGAGATGTCATGGCAAAGACAACTTGAGCACAAAAAAAATCCTGTAACCTAAAAAAACCTCCTGAGAAGATACAACTGGATATGTAAGAAAAATGTGGTATCATCTGAAATTTATTCCATATTCTACATTTTCTTTGGACCATAAATATTCCAAGCACAGTTTCTTCTTCCATTTGAGTCTCTATTGAGTGACTGGCAAAAATGTTTGGGTTTTATTTTTACATTTAAAAGAAGCTTTGCTTACATTCAATTTTTTTGAGAAAGACTCAGGATTATTGACTAGTAGATTACATTTAAATGATTTATCCACTCTTAACACGCGCTTCAAATAAGCATTACATAGACATTTTCACCGATACACAAGCAGAATATATCAAGTGAAATCTGAGGTAATTTGGGCAAATTTCTAGTTTCTGTATTATTATTTTCTATTTTCCAACAAATATTTAACTTACAAAAGGTAATGGAGACACAGACACCTTTGCATCAAAACATGGTAGTATCTTGCTGTCACCACAAACCATAAATTTATTCACAACAGTGCTAAAATCCTGCTTTCACTCTGTAAAAATGTAAACCAAATATTTTTAGATAAGGTTATACCACTATACACTTATTGCATGGCTCTTTATAATTATTGATGGTGTTACAATGTCAAGGCTAACTTCTTACAGAGCAGGCTGTCAAGCCTCCGTTTACTTTGATTCTAATGCTGCCTTCTAATCAAGAAGCCAAATCAAAGTTCACAGGACCAAGTTAAGAAGTCAGGCAGCAGGTATTTAAAATTAAGTTGATGTGGTAGAATCACAAGCTCCTCAGTTATAGCCCTTATCCTACAGAAGGAGCTATATTCATACCTGATACCATTTAAAAACTCACAGAATTTCAGAGATGAAGGGTCTTATTTTCCTAAAATCAAAACCATAGGACATCGTTATCCAAATGCAGGGACTAAGTAAACAAAATGAACACAAATACTCTTCCATATTTCCAACATCTTATTTCTATTTTATTTATAAACTCTTTGGCATTGCTTTTTTGGGTATTTGAATTTCTTTCCATCCTCAGCATTACCCACCCCATGACACACACACACACACCCTTTTAGTCAGAACCAATCTTGACAGGCACATATGACTGATAAACCATTCTTCACCATGTTGAAACAAATGTTGCTAAAATCATAGGAACAACTGTAGAATAAAGTAACATGGGGTAACAAAGCACCTCAAGATTCTTATGTGAAATCATTACAGAAGAGAACACCAATTTCCTTGTGGAAGGCATTTGTGTATTCATCCTTGTACTAACTCTTCCAACATCCCAGATCTGTGTACAAAGCACAAACTAGGCCTTAAAGAACACAGAGTAATAAATATCAGTAGATTGTATCTTCTAGTGCTGGAGAAGAGAGGAAAGGGGGGAGGGAGAAGAAAGCTTTCTAGATGCAGACTGCAAAATCAGAATTCACCCCCAACCCCCTTCATTGCATAGAGGCATAATACAGGGTATACATTAGAAAATAATGGACCACGCCTTCCAAGCAGACCTTGCCTCTGGCTAGAGACAAGGTTGTCTCTGGCAACCAACACAAAAACAACTATGTCATATGACCTGGTTGTTTCTCCAGCAGAAAATGAAGCTGGCATGTAGTCATAGTGCTTTTCCTGCAAATCCTGCAGTGCAGATGCTGGGATGCACACCTGTGTGCAGACAGACCTGGCCAGAGGTAATTGTCAAGAAGTGTCAACACATCCTTCTGCAATGAGAGAGTAACAAGGTAATGAAAGTTTGATTTCCTCCTTTCAATTCTGTTATTGTTCCAGTATTTTTAACCAGTCTCCCTCCTAGGAAACTATCCTCCCAACTATTGTTTGTTTTATATTTTTTTATTTGTATAGACCTTTCAAGAGAGAAGATCTCAAGAACATCTTTCCTATGGACCCCATACACCAAGTCTGGACATCCAAGGACAGGCATTCACAATGTTTGGGTCCAAAGCAGCTCATGAGAACTACTGATCTTTAAACCATCGATGAAATTGTAAGTCTCTGAAGATAATACAGCCAGGTTTGCTAGAAATTTTTTTCCACACCCATCAGTGAAGAAAACATACAACTGACTGCAGACCTTATTTGTTTTCTGTGTGTTTTCTTTCTTTTTCTGTCAGACAACTACTTAAACTCCACAGGTTTATTGTGTTCTCAGTTACTGTGTTCTCAGTAACTCCAAGCAAGGCACAGGAAGACTCAGAGAGCAGTTCACGGACCTAAGGCAAGGTCAGCAACAAAAGATCTGATCACAAATCAATGCTTTTAAGGAAAAACACTTACCTTCTTTGTCTTGTGTTTAGTACCATAATTAAAGTAATTCTGTTTTGTGAGCTGGTCTCCAAAGGAATCTCTTTCTTCCACAAAGGAATTGCATATTCAACTCCTGCCACTCCCATTGTAACATGTGAAAGAGAATGCACAGGTATGTGCCATCAACTCTTATCTGCAGTTTCAAATAACTCCCCTATGAAAACTACAGATTTATAATATATAGACTCTAAATTTATTTGCTTATCATGAATGTCACTAGAAAATGATGTTTCTAAAATAAGATGCAAAACCAGCAAATGCAAGTAAAACAGCCCAACTATCACTTAATATTTTTGATAAAATATTGATTTTAAGTGACAAAATTAATTTTTACTGTCTAATCTACAGCATTGAGTTGTATTCTAAGATTTCTCCACTGTTATGAATTCACAAAATGGTGCATACAGACATTAAAAAATTTGTCCCGTATGCAAACTATGATCAGAACACTCATTTTTAGCTGCACAAAACAACTCATGACAATATATACACTGCTAATTGTTGGCTCAATTTGATGAAAAATTATCTGGCATCAGGACATTATATCCTCAAACAACAGAGCAGCTTACTCAAAGTGACATAACTTCCATGTTGTTACTAAGAAACAAATATCAGATATACACAGGAGGGAGACCAGTGGGGGTTTTTCCTTCCTGATATCAGGGAGATATAAAATCTTACTCCTGTCTTGGAAAAAAAAAATCCACATTAAAAAACAAAACAAAACAACTGTTTCGTTGTTAGAACACATTGTGGAGGTTGTTTTCTAAAAAAATTCCTGAAAAGGAATGATACTTGCCTGGAGTTTGATTTTGCAAGATTTTGTCTTCAAAAGGAAGACAAAATAATATAGTCATTAATGTTTGAAAAGACCTTTTAGATCATCAAGTGCAAGTATTGCTGGAAAATGTTCATCCAAGTACCAGACCCAAGAGGTATACCATCTACCACATCTCTTACTCTTTGGTGACACAAAGTCTCATCTTCAAAAATTACTTCCACTAAATTCTCCCATTATTTTTTTTCATTTATTTTCATAATAACATTTTCAAACTAATTTCATGAATTAGTTAATGTGTATTGGACAATACATGCAAATTAGCCATTTGCACAAAATTATGTGTAAAAACAAAGTATTTGCAAATTAATTATTTTAAACCAGTGTAATTCGTTAATGTTTTTCACAGGCTTGAAATTCCTACCACCTATGGCAAGCATGTGGTCAACCACAGGCTTTCCTCAGATGTTGCATTTCAACTCCTGATTTAGCTAAAATCTCCTAAAACGTTTAGTTACACAGCTTTCAGTTGCCTTCATAACTCATATGATTTTAAAGTATAACTTACTCCTCGTTTTGACAAAACCGTTCAGTACTTAAATGCCAAAGTTAATTTTGAGTAGCTGGAGTTTAAAATTTCCCTGGATAATAGGAGAGAACATTTTTAAATTTGGCATTTATGACAGGTATATTTCTTCCAAACACTATTAAATACCAGACATATTTTTCTTCTTAAGTATATTCAGCACTGACAACACAGAGAATGAAGGCTCAGTTTCTAAACTTAACACATAATTCAGTCACTGGTCCAGTGTCAGAGCATACTTGTTTCAACAAATGCAACAATAAATATTCACTCCCCTTTCTCCCAAACTTATAAAGACAAAAAGACAAAGAAAAAAAAAGTAATAAAAATTAATCCACTGAAACATTTGTTTTTTTCTGAAAGACTAGATTTGCAAGTAGAAGTAGTATTGTGTGTGTGGCTGGTTTTCACTTGGTTAATGTTTGTTCGTTTGTTTAGGTAGAACATTAGAAAGGGGAAGACATGCTTTTGGATCCATGAACTCTGTGTCTGAAAGAGAAGCAGCAAAGTCCTGAACAACACATTTTGAGCATAATTCCATCGATTCTCCGGAGTTACAGTCAGACCACTTTAAAGAAAAGCAAGTTGAACACAGAGTAGCCATGCCATGGTCAGTTAACTCTTGAAATCCATGGACCACACAAAAGGCAGTAGGTGAAGAAGAGTATAATGTGATGCAAAATTTAGGGTCTAGCAGAATCATCAATTTGATGTTCCATGCTTGGTTTTGGATACTGTTCTTCCTTTGAGAATCGAGAGCAAGAGACCACATCTGTTCTTTGAAACATTCTCCCATTGGTAACTTCTTTTTTGATTGTGTCTCATGGTTTACTTTGGTGAAAAATTGTGTGCAGACCCATCCACATTTTTTAAAATGATGAAAACCTCCCTAATTCTAAGACCAGAAAATGCTAGATTCAGTGACTGACTCAGAGTATTCTCAAGAAGACACTTTCCAGTGTTGTTCAAAGAGATGTATTGTTCATTGCTTCTCTGTAAGGTCTAAAAATATATACTTTTTAAAATCCTAATTCTCTGATTGATTCAATTAAAATAGCTTTAGCATTTATGTGGGGGGGATGCATATTTTAAAAAATTAATAATTATGGAGCAATGTTAAATATCCTTTCAAGAACAATGATCTTGCCCAGATAACCAAACCAGTAAAATATCTGCTACTGAAGAGAAGTTCTAAATTTTATCACTCCATGTTAGATCCACAGCTAGAGAGTATTGTGGTATCTGGCATATGTTCTTTTCTTCCTATTAATATTAAAATAACCAGAAGAGTTTGCATATCTGAAGGAAATGACACCATGTCTTGCAATAGGACAAACTGGCTTTTTTCCCCTCTCTCCCAGAGACAAATGAGAGGAAAAAAAATTTGGACTCTGTAGACAGCTTCACTAAAGAAAAGAGGACAATTATTATAGATTATTCTTGATTATAGAAAGGATAGGGAAAAGAGAAAGAATTGAATAGATAGAAAAGAGGGGGACAGAGACAGAGAGCTTTCCAGACTCAGTGCTCCATTCACCTTCCTCCTAAAGGGAGATTAAAACCGTGGTAGTTAGCCTCACATGCCAGAAGTTCAACTTGGTAAAAATTCATAGGATCAGACCCTTTTCTATAGCATACATATCATTCCCAAGATGCATGTTGGGCTCACATACTGCATAATTTTATTTTCCATGCAACTGCAACCTCTTTGCTGTATCCCTTCTTGCACTGACCAGTAAATTTCACAGCAAGGAAAAATGAGTTTGCAATATAGATTGGAAGTAAGTACAACACTATAGTCCTGTAACACCCTGGGGAAGTTTCAGGCTTAAGGAAGTTGAAGAAAATGTGCAGAAAAGAAAGAGTAACTGTAAAGGAAAATACCATTGATCAGCATATGAGTTAATTTATTTTTCTGGTTTTGAATTTCCTACTGCCTACCAAACAGCAGCATAGGGGTTTGTTGTCCAAAGAAGAAAATATATTTGTAGGAAAATGAAGGCTGCAGCCTTTTAACAGATGTCAGGTTACTTTGATATATCCTGGTCATAAAGACAACAAAATAAATTTTTATATATAAACAGTCCTCACACTCTTAAGAGTCTGCAGAAAAATGTACGCACAAAAAATTGATTCAGCACATTCATTGCCAGGTTTTAAAATTACTTTACATAATATAATGAAATTTAAATACAATTAACGGGTAAAGATTTGATGTCCAAACTCTTGTTTCAGTATTTTCTTTTTCATTGACTGAACAGAAAACCCTAAAGGAGAGCAGCTTTAATTAGCTTTATTCTATTCAGATTTAGAAATTAGACAAAAGGGTGGCTCAGAATGTACCTATTCAGTTTAGAAGAAAAATAATTCCATAAAGAACTTAGGTTTGTAACATTTCCTGTAAGGCAAATAATGAAGCCTGTGTGTCAGGAGTCCTTACATCAAAATAATCTAGTAAAGATTACCAAAAGAGAGATGTTTAGGGGGTTAGATTTTTTTCACATCTCACTTTCTTTTTCCTTTACTTTTAAGCAAACCAAGTGATGCAGATTTCCTATCAAACAATGCCAAAGAAATTTAGTTCTCCTGAAAAACACTATTTGCAATAAGTCCATTTGTGCACTTGAGCTTCTCTCCCCAAGTAGCTCATCCACTCTGTGCTGTATTGCCATTTGAATGGGAAACTTAAATAATGTGAAGCAAGCCTTGGGGGGAAAACTGGGGGGGGGGAGTTCACATCCAATTTAAAGCCCTAAGTAGAATAGAGGTTGAATTCTTGTTCAGAGTTACTTAAAAGTAGTAAACAGCTCCACATTTCCTCCCATGTTACGAATGGGAACAATGACTCTTCTGATTCAGTACAAAGGAAAAACATGCAACTTTAGGAAGTTTCTCAATATAAATTGCCCACAGCTGCAGGTGCCTGTTCCTGGCTTATTGAGATGCACCAGCCCCCAGCACGCAGTTTGAAGCACATCTCCTCAGAACTAACCCAGCCTAGAACTGTTCCCCACATTAACTCGGCTGCAGCTGCTACAGGAGTTGAGCAGCTGAGGAATGCACAGAAGCAAAGACTGTAGCATACCCAGGGACTCCAGCCTTGGACATATCACTGAAACTGTTCAACTTGCTTTAATTGCACTAGAATTATTAGCATCAGTTTTAAATAATGGCAACAGGTATTTCCTTCTCTGAGCTTTTCAAGCCACCACACAGGCTCTGTTCCTGTCTCAATTGCAACTAAGTTGCAATTTAGAGTGACCTTTTCAAGGTGACAGATTAGCCATATAGTGGATTTTGCATCACCTTTAATATTTTTTTTCTGTACACTGTCAATGATGAACAAGACATCATACAAGCCTCGATTCAAAAAAGTACTTGAGCTGACCATTTAATCTAACAAAAGCAGGTACTGTCTTGAAACTAAAGGCACATTCCACTACTTTGCTATTTATAAGTGAGATTGTTTACGACTATGCAAGGAGAAACACAACACAATCAAAGGTATCCCTGCTTTGTGTAGAAAAATCGCATTCTCAGATTTAATCCTTGGAGTATGCTTGAACTTACTTCAAATTTTCACTTTCCCTGAAGATGTTCTTAAGAACAGGTCTTATTCTTAACTGCACTGGGGAGAATCAAGTCAAAGATTTCTTCAGGCAGCTCCTCACAGTAATTTCTTTAAGTATAGGGAACCCAGCAGATCAATTTAACTCGAATGTCCTCTCTAGTATCCTAAAATCCACTAATCTCATTCTTCTGTTCTCAATTTCAGGAGCAGCTTTGTTCCACATCCCATTATGCTAATAAAAGGGAAAATTTGTTTAACATAGAAAAATTTAAACTTATCAATCACGTCAGCCCCAAGTAAATTGACATTGCAGTCAAAATGCTTAACCAGACCAGAGGCTTACCAAAAGAAACAGACAGAAAACTAGATTCTGGCAACAGAAATAAAATATAGATATTTTACTGATCATCTTCACCTTAAACTGTTCTTTTCTACTTGTTATACTACTAAACCTAAACTGTTCTTGTGAAAAAGCTACTTAGAGGGGTTTTATGTAAAGAATATTCTTGAAATAGCCAACCAATTATTTTCAGTAAAGATTAGCATTGACTCGTAAGGCTTTTTTTATGAAATTCTAGAGCTTAGACAGACACTGTGCCTGCAATTCAAAAAACATTCAAAAAAAAAACAAACAAGAAAAACAGAACTGGTATGAGAGACTAGAACAGAATATTGGAAAATGCCATAAAGGAACAAAAAAGTGGTAATGACTTTGGGATGAGGTGCTTGACAGCCTGTCCAACTGACAAGTACTATATGCCACTCAATTTCACAGATCACTAGTAACCAGACTGGTAACTTGAATCTCCACTGAAACAGATAATTTTGAAATATCTGCAAACCTGAAACATCTGAGAATGTTTTTGCCCATCTCCCAGTTTTTTCATCCCAGCCATGCATTACAGATCCTGTCGAAAAGGAAATATTATTTTCATTATCTTATTACCATTGCAAAAAATTGCAGTTCTAAACTGGACGGTGTTGACTTAACAAGCCAAAAACTATCTGTACCTTTTGTGTCCGTCTTTTTCAGAAACAGCCAACTAAGATCCCAAGTTGGTATCACCACACAGCAATAAATAGCATTAATAAGTGGCCATGTGAGCTGCATTCTGATGACTGTGCCAGTGTGTCACAGCCCATAAATTTGTCCTGTAAATATCCCCATCCTGCAATGAACACATCCCTCAATTCTCTGCACAGATCCTTCTGTGGCCACTGTACTGACTACAGTAACAAAACCAGAAACAGACCAAATGAGACCAATGTGTGATTTCACACAGGCTAATGCAAACTTTGACTAAAGAATGTACTGTTCATCACTTTTCCTTCTTTATCCCCCTAACAGCATACTTTCATGGAAGATATTTGACAGCACTCTCCATTTTCAGCTTGTACAAATAGATTCAAATCAAAATAAACTTGATAAGGCATAAAGCTGGGTTAAACTAATATGATTTAAAGAGTAAAGATTCGTATACACTTTTGCAGAGGTCTTTATGCTCACCAGCTTTAGAGAAAACATGGGAATGCAGAAAACAGAACTGCAGTTAGCTACAGAGCTCCAAGAGTTTAATCCAGCCAATACTGTCTCTGGGAAGAACATACTGTCCTAGGTTACAATATAAAGATGTGCCCAAAAGTACCAGTATCTGCTGAAACCAGGTGGGGCAGTGACCCATCCTCCCCCCAGGAAGATATCTTCTGTTAATGGGCCATTGAGTTTCACTGCATAACTGACGAAATTGCATCATCCCTTGTGAAATTCTCCATCCAGGGGAGAAGCCAAATATTTCCTACCTAGATAAAAACTGAGATTTGGAACACCAAGGCAGCCCTCACCCACTGGTTTCCAGAGGACAAGAGCTATCAGACCTTTCTATAGAATCACTACTTCAACAGGACCACTTCATCTGGACTGCTACCACCACCCTAACTAAGAGGGTGTCAGGTTGCATTCTGACTCTTTCAGGGGTTTTTCTTTTGTACTACTGCATGTATTTTATTTTTCTTTTTGTGTTTTTTTTTTCCTATTAAATTGCATTTCTGACTTGGAGTCTCACTGGTTTTGCTTTCAAACCATTACACATGCCAACACCATCCTCTGCCTCAGCAAGTGTCCCTTTCCTTCACACCACCCACAATACGAGGGCAGAGGGAGGAGGAAGGAGACCAAGTGCAGTAGATAAGATTTCATGGAAATAAAACATGTGCAATTTAACATTTTATACCAAGATGCACAGTCTAGAAAATTTGCCAAACTGTTGTCAGCTGGCTAGTACTCTTTTTTTTAACAATATATTAAAGAAAAAATTACTTAGATTGCTTCAAGATTATTATTGCTGTTTTCTCCATTTCCCTGCCTGCCAAACTTTACCACTTGGGAGATGGTATGCACTCAGAAATACACCGCAAGAAATTGTTATAGTTCCTCTTGGTTTTTACATCTGAAGTATATAAATCCCCCATAAAAGAAATCTTTTCACTTTGTCTCTCTAAGACAGAGTTTTAAAAGCGATTTCAGAGACAGAAAAAAAATCTATGGAACAAAAGGCATAAAATTATATACTTTGAAGTAAAAATGGGAAACACTCAGCTGCATACTTTTTATGCATTGTACTTTAAAGTATCATTCTAATTATCTGGGTTTTTCTGAATTTTGCAAGTGTTAGCTAGAAAAAAAAAAAAACCCTACTTATTGGGCTTTCAGCTACAAAATAGGGAAAAAACCTGCAAGAATTATTGAGTTTTTGGAGTTTGGAATGACTGAGACCTAGTTAAGGAAACATGGATGCTACTATGTTTACATAGGAACCTCTATTCCATGTACTCAAGTAGGAATATACTGTATAACAAGACTTCAGACAACATACTAAAAATTAAATACAGTAATCCCGCATTTTATCTGATTAGGCCACTATATCCTATGTTATGGTCCATGGAATTTTCATGCTTTCTTGAGTCATCTACAGAAAATATTGTGATATTTGATGCGTCATAAAGGCAGAGACACACTGAAAAATGATAGCAGATCTACTGTAATGCTTTCAATGCATAATTAGCTTATCTTAGTGCTTGCAACAAATTTGAGCTATCACAGTAAGCTTATCAGTTTTTCAGCTCTCAATATCATATTGTCAAGAGAGGTTTGACCAGATCAGAGAAGCCTTAAAGCCCAACTAAGTCACTTTATGGTCAAGCCACAGTCTCATCACCACCATTTAACTGCTTCAACCCAGGCCAGACTGCTTGACTAGAAGAAGTATTAACCAATAGTCTTGAAACTGTAAGGAGTATAAGGCTTTGCTATGCCAAGCTTCAAAAACCTGCTCTCCTAGCTTATCCACAAAGCTCCTTTTAGTATCATTACATGCATGCAGAGTAATTCTATTAATTTTATTAATTAGTCAGCATAGGTAAAACTGCTCCCATCCTTTTCCCCATCATAAGATGTTTGAAACCCCAGAAAAAGACTTAACAACTCTTGGTAAAATGTGTTCCTCTTTGAATTCCATCCAAGCCATTTTGCACAATTCCATTAAAGCACAGCAAACAAGGCTAGGCATTAACACATAACTGCAGTCAGCTTTATGCTGTCAACATAGATCAGATTCAGACTGGCTCCTTCCCAGAATTATGCTTTTAAAAGCTTATTTATTAACAAATTACACAGAAGATAAACACACAATTAACCAATCTCCCAAGAAGCTAACAATCAAAATACTCTGTGCCGAAATATTAAACATATTATGCTGTTGCCTACCATCTCCATCTATCACTACGATTCCTCGGTATCTGTGCTGTGTGACTGTCTGCCAAAGCCATGGTTAATTAATATAAGTGTATGCAAGCATTTCTCAATTTTAAACTCCATGTTTTGAGTATGTTTTCCATCTTAGAATTCCACAGTAGTATGGAATGCAAGATGGAAAACAGATCAAGGAATGTTCCATATGTATGTCTTCATTTTCACAGTGCTCAGAAGGGTACGCTGATCACGAGTGTGAATGCATATGCAAACTGTGGGATATGAGTGACTTCCAGTGTTACTACCTGCATCTGTCACCTTCATACTGCTACTAGTTTTCATTACCTCAAAATTAATATAAGGCCAAACTCCAACTGTTTTGTTCTTATTGTTACATTAAAATCAAAGAGATGAGGCAGCTTGGTGCTAAGACACACCTCTGAAAATTTTCATTAGATTAGACAGATAGATATTGGAGCCTAGTTTCTTGTTTCTGAGGAAGTTTAGGATTGAAATAGGTAGATTTTAAGGCAGTCACTTTTTTGTATGCTCAGGAACAGGGCTTTATAAACCCAAAGTCAGTGGGGAAATCCAAAGGAATTGCTCAGTCCTTACTTCACATGCTTTTAAGCTTAGCAGGAAAACAGATAGGAAAAGTAATGACAGAAAATAGTGAGAATAAGTCACATAAACCTGTCTGTATGGCCACATAAGAAGGATTTCTCAACTTTGGGCTCAGCTGTGTCAGGTTAGGACTAACAGGTAACTGCCCTAGTCAGAAAATACATTTGTCATATAATGTCTGGGAAGTGAAACTTTATACTTCCGACTTTTCATTACAATGGATCAGTTATCTTAGCCTATATCACTTCAATGCATTTTTGTACATCTACCTCCTTCTACCAGATATCTCACTTCCTCCTTTCCACAGCTGTGCCACAACTGATTTTTTTCAAAAATCCCTTATATATAGTTTCAAGACATGAGCTTGACTTCTCCTCATCTTTCAAAATAGTATGATACTGAGCTGTCTGAATTAGTCTAATACAATTTTACTTGTCTC